>NC_139244.1:2879963-3032016 GCF_977018435.1 Lepisma saccharinum
TTGAGCGCCGGGATCATGTCCACGTAGTTCAGTTGGTACAACCAGGGGGCCAAAATAGTTAGAATATCACCGATAGATGGCACGGCAGTCTGCAAAAGCGAGCGTTGCAAATCCTGATTCAAAATTTGGTACTCAACCCGTCAACCGATCTGCAGCCATATTGTAAACCAGCAAGTGGTTAATTGTAGGAGTTTTGTGGATTTTGGATTTTTTTTCTACACGGGATCAGTCTGACATACCTGCAAAGTAGAAAGTGTGCCGTCACTGGATGTGGAAACACATATCGAACGGTGAAACTTTTCCGCTTCCCTCGGAGTTTGAAACGGTAAGTAGACAAATTGCAATTATTTTGAAATTTAAAATGTCAAGTTACAATGTTACAATAGAGTTCGAGTTATTTTAGTGTTATTTCAGTACTGCCCCAGACAAGAGAGGGGAATAAAATCATTTTCACATACCAGTATATAGTTGACGTCAGATACGTATAAATATAAATAAGCTAAGCTGTAGTGAAAGAGATGTTAGAGTACAAATACAATCAACATATTCTAGTTCTTTTTTTCCCCTAGAATTCCAAGAAATTATTGTTCTAGGAACGTTTTCACTTCGAAAAAGTTATTTGCTCATTCGAGAAGAGACACTATCATCTACAAGAAATTTAACATTTGAAATAATATACTTAGGTTCTAGAGCATTTCAGTATTATATATAGCCTAAATTAAAACAAAAGTAACAATAAGGAAAATATACTGAAACTAGTATTCTCACTTAATTTTGGTGGTAGTGCTTTCCACCTGTTCAATGAACACTGATTTTTTGTAGTGAAAAATGTCGAAGAGTCAGCGAAATTTACTTTCAGGGTGTGTTATTGATTTGGTAAAAATCTGATATTCCCCGGACACCAATTTTTGACATTTGTACTTACCTATCTGCTTCGCGGAACGTTCTTTAATGTGTATTCACGTTTTTTTGATCAAAGTAATTGCAATTTTTTTTTTAAAAAAAAAGTGTTTTTGTAACTGAAGAACGTACGTTTCCGCAAATGGTTTGGGGGGCTATGTGTCAATGGTTCGTGGGGCTATGTGAGAATGGTGTGTGGGGCTACGCATATTTTTTTCGAAACCAATTTTTAACTATTGTAACCTATACGTGACCCTAGCTAACCTAACCTTACCGGAAATGGTTCGTGGGACTATACGTCAGTGGTTGAATTTCCGCTATGAAACATTCCCACATCACACAAAACACCTTCCAGATGTTAGACAATGCTACAGGAACTTATTACTGTAAGTAGTTTCTTCTGTAAAAATGAATAAATCTGTCCGGGGAATATCAGATTAGTACCATTGATTTAAAGCCATGTTTCATGGTTCCCTACATGTCTATATCTAAAGATCAGCTAATTCTCTTGATATGTGCAGAAGTATTAAAAATGCACAGGAATTATAGTTCTATTTTTTCTCCGATTTTTACAGGTATGAAGCTTGGATGAAGTTTGCGAAAGGTCCTCAAGTTAAAAAGGACCTAACCCATGTATACATGTGCTCTTTGCATTTTTCAAGTAGAATGTTTTGCAACGAAAAACGGGAGAAGCTCACCCCACTTGCTGTGCCATCTATCATGTCACCATCTGAGGAGAACCTAAGTTTTAATTCTAGTGAGGCATTGACTTGTCCTTCACCATGTCTAGAAGTAGATAAGCAAGTGGTTGTTACAGAAAATGTTACTCTTGATGTTTCCCATGTTCACGACCATAATTACTCTTCACCATCTCCTTTCTCCACCTCCAAGCGATCCCACACAACCTCAGAGTACCTCTACACCAGAGCTAAAACTTTTGTCTTCCATTAACCTATTTTCCTCACCACAGCCAGGCACATCAGAACCACAACCTAGCATTATCCAGTCCCCAATTCCTCATGCCAACTGTTCCATAAAACCAAAATGTTCCGTTGAACTGTTCACTTCTCCACAGGCAAATATTTCAACATCAAGTGTCAGCTTTGAGTCTTTGGCTGAAACTTGCAGAGACACCGTATGCACTTCTGATGAAGCATCTTGGCTCAGTCCTAATGCTTCCCAGAAGCCTGCAAGAAAGAGGAAATCACTTTTGGGTTTAATTAATTCTACCAGGTATTGTCAATTGACACCCAAAAAAAAAAAAAAAAAAATTGTTGAAGTTTCTTTCAAAGAAAGAGAGAACTATATCTCGATTGAAAAAGCAAAACAAGACAACATCATTGACTTTGGAAGAGTTGTGTGATAACCACACAGAGTCGGTGAAGTTGGTGGAAACTTTTTCAAAATCAATGTCATTGTCTTCTGCCATATTTCTTGCAGGATACAAATGCGTTGTTCCAAGTTGAAACCAAAGAGTAGAAGATGGACACTTGACGAGAAATTATTAGCTCTTTCCCTTTATAAGCGTTCTCCCAAGTATTACTCCATCCTTAGTACCATGTTTGCCCTACCCAACAGGCGTACTCTGGTTAACCTGCTGAATGCCTTCCCTTTTCACAATGGAATCAATGAGCGCATTTTCAGAATAATTTCTCATTCCCTCAAGTCCAAGAATGAATTAGATCGTACATGTGTTCTCATGTTTGATGAAATGTCAATCCGGGAGCACGTGCAATATGATTCATCCTTGGACCGAATCATTGGATATGAGGACCTGGGTTCTGGTCGCACGGATCGTGTGGCAAACCATGCCCTTGTATTCATGGTTAAGGGTTTGAAAAGTAAGTGGAAACAACCTCTCGCTTTCTATTTCAGCCATGGAAGCGTGGAATCGGGTACCCTAGCCGATCTCCTGAAGGAAGTTTTGTCTACCTGCCAGAATATAGGCCTTCACGTTGTAGCAACAGTATGTGATATGGGTGTTAACAATGTGAAAGCCCTAAAAGATTTAGGTTCCACTTGGGATGATCCCTATTTTCATTTCAACGGGCATAAAATAGTCACAATGTATGACCCTCCGCATTTATTGAAATGCACGAGGAACATGCTGTACAGGCATGATGTAAGAGTTGAGGTAAAAGTAGGTGATCATTTAATGGTGAAAAGAGCTAGCTGGGATCACATTCGGCAGCTCCGTGATCGAGATTTGAAGGTGGCAACAAGTGGTTACCAGCGGCTACATAAATTAACATCTGCACACTTGGACCCCACCTTTCAGAAGGCTATGAAAGTCAACCTTGCCATACAGTGGCTGCAAACCTAAACACTGATGTTTTCACAGGTGAGTTTGAAAAGTTTGATTATTTAAAAGTAGGTAATGCTGCCATTTGGCGTGATAGCAGTGTGGTACAGTCATGGAGCGGGTTGTGAGATTCCTATTGTAGGATCGATCGTTACAACCCAGAAGTGTTCGTGACTACAAAATTACTTGTTTGCAAACTGTAGATAGTAATATTAAGCTGCACTTCATGATCTCTTGACCTTTCTAGGAGCTGCTTCTGTTTTCCAGATCTTTTAAAACTACATTGTTATGTAAAAGTAAAGTGTTCCCCTGTGCATAGCACCACGCCATGAAGGCGTATAGGGGGTGTGGGGGTAACGCCCCACACTTTCTTGATCCGGTCGTGAGTGGGGGTGATGTGATCAGCATCACGCCCCTGACCGCCTTTACCCCCCAGGGTTTCCCCCAGGTACCCATGTTATTCGACGCTGGGTGGGCGCCGGGGCCGCTTAAACCGTTAGAAAAGTTCCCGGATTTGAACCGGCCGGGGATCGAACCCGGGACCTTGAGCATGGTAGTCAGACGCGTTACCGACTGAGTATGTATCATATTTTTAACTGGTGTAACGTACCCAATAGGACCAAGTAATGTGAATAGTTTGCCAAAGACGAATAGAGATGGCAGCACCAGGCGTGCGAGGTTAAGAATTGGCATAATATATGTGAATAATTTTATAAATAAGAACAAAGCAAATTGGAAAGATGAAAAAAAAATAGAATATATTATAAGAAGACAAAGAATAAATATGAAAGTAGTAAATTAATATATATATTTTATAAATCAAATCAGTGATCACATGTAAGTTAATATGAAAATTAAGGAAGTCAAAGCACTGATACAAGTTTGTGTCTTTGAACAGATATTGCATCTGTCTGATTGATTTACCATTCCCATAGGGGAAATTTTGTTTACATCAGTGGCGAGCGCATTCTGATCGATGCCCCACAGCACTTTTTGGTTGCGCGGTTTAACCGTAGCACCTACTTGGATGCGCGTGTCAATTGTTTGCACCAAGTATACACTCTGTTGTACCTAGTTAGTGGTGGCGCGTTCCAATTGCAGCCCCAAGGGAGGATATTAGTATTATTCCCAAAGCTTAAAGGAAAAAGTTGGAAAAGGATAAAGGAATTCGTTAAATAGTCAAAACATAAACAAATTGAAATCCAGAGGGAAGTTCACAAAAAAGACAAGAAGGAAGTCCAGATCCAGACCGTCCATTGTGAAGGAAGTCCCGATCCAGACCGTCCACTGAGAAGGAAGTCCCGATCCAGACCGTCCATTAAGAAGGAAGTCCAGATCCAGATCTGCCCATTACGAAGGAAGTACAAATAGAAGAATATCCAAATAGAGAAAATAAATAATAAAAAGAATATTGAGATGAAAATTGACTGTAAACGAGAAAATTATAGAAGAAAGTAGCTTATCATGTAAATATTCTTACTCCATGTATCCTGTGTTTAAATAATATATTCGTTTAAACGTGTCCATTCGAAGGCATCCTGTCTGGTTTCGTTGTCTACAAAGAACCCTACCCTGTAGATAAGCTAGCTGAGTTTTAAGATTAAGGTTTATGTACCTTTGCACCAAATGAAGGTAGCACTGGCAACATCACATGTTTGTAACATGTATGGATTTAAAAAAAAGAAGGTAAAGGTACCCCTGTGTACACATGCCACGAAGGCATATGAGGTGATCTGTAGGTAGTGCTCCACATATTCCTGATCTCAATCATAATTAGGATGATGTGATCAGCATCATGCCTGGCTGCCTTTACTCCCAAGGGTTGCCCCCGGGTAACCATTGATTAGAGGCTGGGTGAGCCCCAGAGCTGCCTTATGCAGGGACGAGGCAGGTAAATTTCAAACCTTATATCACCCACCCACAAACCACTATGTGCCTCCCACAGGGTATCTAATCGGGACAACCTTGATTACAAAGCGACAAAACTACTACTGTGCCATCGGGGAGGAGGCCCCCAAGTACTCTGTAGTCTGCTGAGTACATGAGAAATAATTCGACAATGCAAGCAATGCATACAAAAGAAAATTATAATAATAATAAAAACTTGAGCTACCATGGCTCATGGATTTACTGATTTGTTATTTGTTAGCTCTCGGAAGCATGTCTGAAATTGACGTGATTGATATCTAGATATCATTATTATTCACTGCCAAGAAGGCTTCCAGATTTTATAATTGTTTCGAATAAAAATCTGAAGAATGGCATATAATAGTTATGCCTGTACGTTAAGAACTATGCTCAGTTTGCATTTCTCTAACACGTATACCATTAATAATAACTTTTACCAAAAAAATTAAGCACAGAAACAGCTAAACAAATTTATTTTGCTGGCTATTTTTAACTTATTCTCATGTTCTATCTATCTTGAAGAGAACCTCCTGAGAATGAAAGGTTAAATGTTGTTAAGTATTTTATTGTTCATAGAAAAAAGGAACTTGTATAAATCTAAATATATTTAATTTTTGCGCTAATGAAACTAATTCATTTGAAGAACACATTAGCTGTGTGTACATAAATATTAGGCCACACATGTAGCATGTAACTATTTAGAGACATTGTTAAAACTCCTTGCTTAAATTATTTATTTATTGTGCTTTGATATACATATATTTTAACATGTTGCATCCGAAATCTGATGTGTAGCAAATAACACATTTGAATATTTCTTTGTTGCAGGCTTCCTCCCAGTTGATGCCCTAGCAACTGCGGAGGTAGTCGGGGTGACAAACCAGCTTCAATGGTGTGTCAGCCAAGCCTTCTGGAAGTGGGGGCTTAAGGTGTCAGGTGAGGAAAGAGAGAGAGGCACTCCACATGAACTTCTGGGCAGATGCACGCAGCAAGGTCAATAGCTGGAAGTATTTGAAAAAGCAAAGCCAGCCTCGCCCAGTTATTGCCCCTGGTGCAGTGTGGAAGGATGTGTTCCGGCCCCCCTCACAGGATGAATGGATTGCAACTATCCGAGGGGCCACACTTTTGTGGAACATTTTGAAAAGGAAAGGTTTTTTGCATGTGGAGACTAGATGGTTTAACCAAGACCCCCTTGAGCATTTGTTTGGTGCCATTCGTTCCTACTGTGGAGCGAATAACAACCCAACAGTGCAACAATTAGTAGCAGCTCTTAAGACTGCTATTGTAAATAGGTTAGCTTCAATAGATGTGAAGGGGGCAAATTGTGAGGAAGAAGTTAATCCTGGTCCACTTCTGAACAATTTGAAACAGTTTGTTCAGAACAACCAGGATTTGCAAAGCAAAGACTCGGGTAATGATGGTAATGTTATTGACAATTCATATGAAACCCTTGAGGTCAACTCTGATTCTGGAGACAAATTCTCAGTTGCCTATGTTTCTGGCTTTATTGCTAGAAGGCTTCTGGAAAATAACGCACGCAACGGCTGTAGAGCTAGTCTCACAACACCTGATGGAGGGGAGTATGTCAATGTAGGCATAGCCTTCAGGGAGTATTCTGACAAAGCATCTGGTCTTACTTATCCCTCACGGGAATTGGTTAAGACCGTTTGTGATGGAGCAACTATCCTGGAAGATATGCTTCCAAAGATTGCTCACCTAGATGGTGTGAAGCGGCAAGTTGCATGTGCTATTCACCAGAACATTAGTTTTGACTGGCTTGAACAAGGATGTTCAGAACATCTTGCGTTCGTGTCAAAGGGTATAGTAGATGGCATTTGTAAAATCTCCATACCTTGGTGGTGTAGAAGAAGAAACAGGATGCTGACAGACAAAAACAGACAGAAGTGTGCATCGCGCAAGCTTAAGATTTTACAGCATAAATAGTGTGCTTTGTGTGTGTGTGTTCATGTAAATAGTGTAATTGTGTGCATTGTGTTTGTGTAAATATTGTAATTGTGTGCTGTGTGTGTGTTTGTTTGTGTAAATAGTGTAGTTGTGTGCTTTGTGTGTGTGTCTGTGTTTGTGTAAATAGTGTAATTCTGTGCTTTGTGGGTGTGTCTGTGTTTGTGCAGATATTTTTAAATTAAGGTGTGTTTGAAATGTTTCATCAGTATGTGTTGTAAATGGTATTCCATGGTTATTTAGTGTGTATTAATGAATATTAGGGTTTTTTTGCCGGGAAATTGTTCTTAATATTGATTGATTGAATTTGAAATTTTTGGTGCATCAGTACTTAGGCTCTTTTGTACCTGTCACATTATACGGGACCAGCCCTTTACCTTAACTAAAATAAAAGTAATAGATCATCATTGTAATGTTGGAGTACTAACATATTCATACTTTTGGTAAAAGCTGTAAAGGGGCACTGAGCACACATAAGGACAACACACACAGCCACACCAGGGTCCTACTGGCCGAAGGTTTAGATATCATAGCCTCGTTAGTCTGCAAAATGCAGTAAAAGATTTACTATGTGGAAGAGAGGTTGTCAATTGAGTGTATCTTGCTCATATGAAGCATTTTGTAATATCAAAGTATAGTTTCTTATTGTTGCCCCATCTTTGTACATACAGTAGGTCTGCTTGCAAATTGAGTGCATCATTTGGATACGTTTTCCATATACAATTTTGAAACACCAGCAAACTTTCTTTGTGTACTTACAGAATAGAATGTTCGTAGTATATTTGTAAAAGGAAGATTAACGATTTTTTATTTGAAAAACGCTGAAGAAGTGTGAATTCCTATACCGTTGCTGGTGCTCATCTTTGAGATGTCCCGTGGCTGACGTCATCCGTGGAGGTTCACAAATGGTTCCGAACTTTTCCGAACGCCAGACTGCACCTCTCTGGATTAGAGTGCACGTCAAATCTCCTGCATATGGCCTTGAACGGCTGAACAACAACAGCGAATCACAGACGTGCAGCATTGCCTAGTTCCGTGACAAGGCATTTCGTTCAACCACACTGTCTCTTTTCCGTGTGAGATTTCGACATGGCATCGCTGCAGTGCGCTGCTATTGGCTGTCGCTATATGTAGGAGATTTGACGCGCACTCTAGATGTGAATGTGGGAAGAAATACGTGAGACAGACGGGAAGGAGCATGCACATCAGGTGGGGTGAACATGACAAGGATATAAAGGCGATGATACCCCAAACCTGGACTTTCAGAGCACATATTAGTTAGCGGGCATAAGATAGCAACAAGGGAAGTTATCAGAAATGTGAACAACAAATTGAATAGGAATGTTTATGAAACAGCCTATATATGCACGGATAATTGGAATAAACGTAATAGAGACGACAGAAATTTGGAAGATGGATGGATTGCATTTTTCAAAAAATGGGATAAAGCTGTGAATAATGACGCCAAGTTGGGTTTCCATGTTACATCCGAGTCAGGAAGGCCGCTGGGGCAGAAATAGAGTTCACCTTGGACTGGTGACGCACGGGTTTCATGAGGGCAAAACTAAGGAGGGGAAGTGCTTCCTTCTCCGTGTTGAGCATACGCTGCACATTCGCTTCTCCGCTTTGGACGTTTCTTTTATGAGGTTTTAGATTGTGATATGCACGGTTTTAGATTTGTGTGTGGACAAAATTACTGTTTTTATGGCTACAATGCAGGTTCTTCAGTAAGTGTTTGTTTACCATAACCTTTAACCTTTATCCTCAAATAACACTTTCTTAACGTGACACGATGTTTGGTGCCTAAGAGTACGCATTAACCTGAAGAAGGAGGCAGTCTTGACCTCTGAAATGTTGTTTTGATCAACAAATCGTACTCACACACCTAAGTAATTGATCTTAGATCTTTTTAAAGTTCCTCATTACTATTACACATGGTGGTACAATTCATTAACTAACACATATTTCAAATAGACTGGACAATACATTCACATAATCAAATACTTACATTTTACTTCTGAATGCAGCCGTTGACAGTCTAGTATATTCTCACTTTGGTCATAATATCTCCAAACGTCAATGTTCAACTGGTTTTCACCACGTCCATGGTAGGCAAATGTCCTAAAGGGGCATTGAACAATTACTTGTATCCTGTCATCCTACAAAAAGAGAAGAAAATTATTCAACCATCAACTTATAAAAAAATTGAAAAGAATTGCAACATAGAATTAACTTAGATAATATTCACATTTTAACTTCAGGGTAAGAAACAGTGAGCTCATTAACTTTAACATCCTTCTGTACAAAAAAATTGGTAAAAACCATAAAAAAATCTCTAGAAACAATGTAAAACAATAAATCTATAAGAAATATATAATGGAAACGAACATAAAAAAATGAGGGAAAGAGGAGAGAGGGGGAGATAAATAAAAATGAACAAAAGGAAAACAAAAACATATATTTCTAAGAACAGGACACAACACAAAGAAGAAGCTAACACAACCAGACATGCAACTACTACGGACAACACACACACACACATAAATCACCATGCAAGAACATGTGGATTCATAAAAAAAAATGCAATGCAAAAAGACACAGCAGAATGAACAACACCTGGGAACACACACACACATGCATAAGAAACAACATAGCAAAAACATGAAAACAACAAACAAACGTTTAGAAATGAACACAAATATAGATATGAGCAGTAATTAACAAGTACCTGATTTTTGCCCTGAAGACATGATGTGAACATTATGAATAATAGAGTTAGAAATAAGAAGCTTCTAAGTTTAATAGCTTGTGTGGTTTTAATTTCTATACCATGAAAAATATTTATCCACTCTGTTTTCAGTAAATTCATTCATATGTACTATTAAATTAAAATATGATGGAGAGTACAATTAAATAACGGAAAGAATCTGTGGCATTTTTGAACGTAGCATCCCAGCATTCGCCTTTGCAGACAAAGGAAAAACCACAGAAAATCCTTCGTCAGGATGATCAGCAACGGAGTTTGAACTGTTGATTTCTCAAATACAAGTCTTCACATAAATGAATAGTAAATGCAACTAATTACACGTTAAACATTTAAACAGATATACTAGAAATTTCCCTTACCTTTCAATATAGTGGTGAGAATGGTCTGTTGGGAATATGGACATTCTGTTCTGCTGCAAGATTAGATGCAAGGGCTACATTGAAGCTCTTGGATGAGCTGTAGTCCATTGGTTCAGTTCCTGCCAAAATCTCTGATTTTGTTTCTGAAAGAAGAAAAAAAGATATTACTGCCAGAAGTGAAACACGAATAGAAGTGACTATTGAAAGTCAAGATAGGCTTGATCCATTTGTGTCAATATTCACTCACGCTTTGTTTCACCTACAGGGTGGCCACGGATTAAGGGGGCACCTTTTGTATTACTTGAACTAGTATTTATCTTCCTTTTCATTTAAATGGAGTTCAAATTGATAATTATGTGGAAAACAGTTAAAATGTCATTGGGATGTCTAAGTTACTATCTTCAGAAAATAAAAAGTTGCCAATATTATAAATATGTTATCCTTGTTAAATGTAATTGATGATCAAATGGTACCCCCTTAATTCACAGTCACACTGTATATTTCAGCATGTTTATTATATTTTGTGACAGAGTGACAATAAATCTAAGACTCCATTTGCATTGATGATAAATAAAATATATAATACATTTTGTAGCAATACATAAAAATTAATGTGTACTGGGTTCAAAACCTGGGCTATCATAGCATTCGAATGGACAAAAATTAGCTGAAGGAGACGGGCCTTTCTCGTTCATATTTCTTTTTAATTTTGAGGTCATGTGACATTTTGATCACAAATACATGCCTCACAAATAATTGCGAAATGATTTATATCGTTCAATACTTGATTTTTAAAAATTGCAGCCCATATTTTGAAATATTTATGTACGCCCACATGCAAGTATAACAGGAACTCCCATTATTCTCTCCTTTTGAGTAAATTTTAGTCATGTATTAACAGGGTGGCTACTCTAGGACCATGATAAAATTCAAGTATAATTCCTGGTTTTTAAGGCGAACTAACTAACTCTCTAGCCTTCTTAAACCCGAAGGTACATGGCTGCAGCAACACAGGCCTTCCATCTGTCCCTATCCTGAGCAAGATCTATATACTCTTTTCCATCCCTACCGATTTCCTTTAGGTCTATCTCAACATTGTCCCTCCATCTTCGTCTTGGCCTTCCTACAGGTCTCTTACCATCAGGTTTCCCAACAAGAAGCCTGTAAACTCCTCAAGTATAATTCCCGGTTTTCAAGGCTAACTTACCAAAAATTCAAGCAGATGTTTTCTCTATTTCAATCTTACGTATTACCGCCTCTCAACATCTACACACAAATATATTAATAATATAAAGATTGTGTGATTCCAACATCCAAAAATTCTGATTCCATTAAACGATATATGTAATATAATTAAAATATTTAATTTAAGGTGCTGAGTTTCTATTTACAATTAGAGGTGCAACCACGAATTTTTGTCTGGGGGGGGGGGCAAGTACCAGAATAAACGTACCAATAAAATAATAATAATAATAATGTTATTATTATAACTATTATTATTATTATTGATTTGCTTTATTTTACTTCGCTCCTTGTACCACTTTTGGCTAATTTGCGAAGATGGGGATGAGCGATATGATGAAATTGATAACTGGACACTCACAAACATCCAAGCCGGTATTCAAGTCCGGGGCTAACGTTGTTGTTATTATTAGTAGTAGTAGTAGTAGTAGTATCAAATACGTTATTACCCTCGTAAATTATGCAAAAGAGGGTAGAAGTTGGTGCTAAAGCATTTGTGTTCGAACAAACGATTTGAATTATTTTTTGAAAACAATCAATTTCACATTAATAATTGAAAACAAGCACACAAACTATTTTTGAGACAGAAAATGCTTGATAAATGCATTCCAAATATAATTCTTTTTTACATTAACATGTGTAACTTTCATGCACGATATATGTTTCACATATATGCAACATGGACACTAAATTGTGTACATATTTTATACAACATATATTATGTAAATACATTACACAAGAAATTCATCCATCTCACAATAAACCACCATCAAAAATTACATAAATTGTCTTTCAAATGTGCACGCTCCCTTTCCTCAAAACAATTGTTCATGCATTAAAAACAAAATCAATGAAGACAAGTCTTATTTCTCTGTCTGGTAATTTACAATACAATACATTACAGAAAAGAATCATACATAAGAAACAAATTTTTGGATCCAATTTTTTGTAGGCTGAAATCAATATTGATTTAATAGGGTGCAACTATTTTCATGGGACGCCAATGCATTCTCTCTCTTACAACTTTTGTGCCTCCCCGATGCAGTGGTAACATCGTCACCTTGTGATCAAGGGGTCAAGGGTTCGATACCTGGTGGTCACATGGCACAGTGGTTCGGATCCCACTTTAAACTGTAGGTCCAGTTCCGATTAGCCTTTCTGTGCATAAAGTGGATTTAAAACCACAAATCAATAAAAAAAATTTACAACTTTTTCATTTTGATCGTTCGGCTCCCAGGGCCGACTCCTGCCGCCCCCTAGCTATGGTTATGAACTTGATACAACTAAGAAAAGTAGGAATTGTGTGCGAAGCGAGCAAGGAAATTTTATGAAAATATTATTATTTGCATAAAATGTGATGATGTGGGCGGTAATTGTCTCCTGAAGGTTCACTTGGTCGTCAATGTTTGCCCTCCTAGAACTCATTTCCATCCAAGGTTGGGGAGAGAATGTCAGAGGAGCTTCTTCAGGTTCTGCATGATGCTGTCAGAATTGTTAATTATGTGAAGAGCCACCCATTGCAGTGCTGACTGTTAGAAAAATTGTGCGAGGAAATGGGTTCCATCCACAAAAAACTATTACTGCAAACCAAGGTAAGGTGGTTGTCACAAGGAAAGGTGTTGAATAGGTTGTTTCAACTGCGCTCGGAATTGTTACTGTTTTTACATGAATCCAATCTGCAACTAGCTGAATTTTTTACCTCTGAAACATGGCTGCTTCAGCTGGCTTATCTGGCCGATATCTTCACTCATCTAAATGACTTAAATTTGACCTTGCAAGGACGGGACAAAACCATTTTATTTGTTCAAGACAAAGTAAGTGCTTTTCAGAAGAAATTAGGAGTTTGGGTATCCAGAGTCAAAACCCACAATTTTGAACATTTTCCTCAGACTCAAGACTATTTCAACTTGCGATTATTCTTTTGACATGAAGACGCTGTCCAGTTTAATGTGCAAACATCTAGAAGGGCTTCAAGAACAATATATTCCCTTTGATGAAAATGCTGGTTCAAGATGGATATTAAACCCCTTCATTGAAGATGCCATCAAAATAGCCAATCTAAGCCCACAACTTCTTGACGAACTGATAGAATTATCGTTGCAACTGGCATTCTGTAATGAAGACATGGACAAGTTCTGGTTGAAGAGAAGAGAAGAATACCCTGGTCTGGTATCTGCTGCTTTAAAAACCATAATTTCCTTTGCTACATCGTATCTGTGCAAAAATGTTTCTCTTCCATGGTAAGCATTAAAACAAAGACCAGAAACCACTTGTCAGTTGAGAATGACTTGATAATGTGTGTCACAAAAATTGAACCGGACATTGCCGCACTAGTAAAATCACACCAGGATCAGGTTTCACACTAGCCTTCATTTTGCATTGTATTTCAATATGCAATTTTAACTAGTTTCATACCTTTTTTATTTGAATTTCTTTTTAAACGATTCTTCATCCGTTAAAAAAATGTTTAATATTTTTGCTATATTTAACTATAAGTATAGAAATAAAAATATGTCGTATCGAAATAAATTCAAAATTTTAAAAAATATTTTTTCCGCTACTAGACCCTAATTACATTTATATTTTTCGCCTCCCTTCGCGACCCCCAGGTTGAGAAACCCTGCTGTAAAGAAGAAACCACATTATACGGGGTGTAGGAGGGTTGTTAATGGAACTCCTGCTCTAAGAAGGCTCTCAAATAAGGAATCGCGATGATTATTTCTAAGCAGGTATTGAAAAAAAAAGTGATGGTCAGGAACTCGTGATTCTTCTTTGAATTCACATAGAGGAGAGTTTTTCATCTCTATCAAGCAAAGATGTTGATTCACGCATACACAACCAGTCCTTAGTCTTAAGGTGAAAACCATCACTGCTAGAGACAGTTTCAATTTGTGGAACCAAGGCTCTGTCCGAAAGTACAAAGTACAGACTTGAAGTATGGTCTTGGCGGAAATGACGTCACCTAGTACAGTTCGAAAGCGCCAAGAACAGAAGCACGCAAGTGCACAGCTCGCAGTGAATAGGTTGGTGAGTACGTCACGTGGTTTCCGCAATCGTTGTTAGTTTGTTTAAAATCACGGAGGTAAAAAGCCAGCGACACAGGTATATACGTTATGGGCCAGCAAGTTGTTGGTTATAGTTCTTCTAATGTGTGGAAATGTATGTGTACGAACATTTAAAAATGCTATGTGATTTCTATGATGAAAAATAAGTGTTTAAAATGCGAGGAAAACAACGAGTACTCAGTTTTATCTACTGATCGTATTTGGTGCTGCAGTCGAAGTGCAATTCGAAAGACGTGTACTTCCAGTCCATGACTTGAAGACTGCACTCTAAGACCATACTCGGAGGATCCTCGCTTCAAGTATGGTCTTGTACCTTTCTGACACGGCCCAAGGTCGTCTGACAGAGACCTTCACCAGCGGCAGCTCGTGACTTTTTAAAGATGCATGCTACAGGTAGATGTTGTTTCTTGCATTTACAATAACTAAAAAAAAAAATTGCAATCACTGCTTTAAACCTTTTTTCTAGAAGCTGTTCAAAGACTAAAACTGTAATCGGAGATCATTTTAGGGGGTGTTCGCATTTAACACTTTTTCCAGTTCTTTGCTGCTTTCATCCGAAACTCAAAATTTAAAGATGGAATGTACCAGTCCACTGTTAGTGATGTCATTGGCAAGTACTGAACCCTATCATCACTCTTGAATGCTCAAAACTGAACAGGACCGGCAAACTCTGAAGGACGTTGGGTGAACATATCATCAGACAGCCTTATCAACGATTGTAGAGGACTTCCGTCGCAACTTAAGTACAGAGAACAGTGACAGAATTAGCTGCCGGGAGGTGATAGAACTTTGTTTTCATGGTCTTGCTATTGCTAGAAAGACATTGATTACACACACCAATGCCCCATGTCACTTGGAGCAGTGCAAATAACATTATTATTCAGAGCTGCCAACCGCACAGTCCTGACCTACATGTACGGTAATTTCATGTCGTGTACGGACGTACGCCCAGACATTCGTCAGTACACTATGTCCTGGAGAAATTTTAGAGAAATAAGTAAAAATGTGTACAATGTCAAAGCTACACAGAACTGTTGTATGAGAATTGAAAATTGAAATTCTGCCACATTGGAGTGCACCCTATAGAAATTACTGATAAATTAAAACTTCAAAACCTGTCAACAATGAAGGTGGGTCATTCTATGTCACCCACCATCCCCGATTTTGATGAAATTTGGTAAACTTATAGAACTTTTAATGCTGATTACAAAAATGATATTTTTTTTCTAGATTCGTCAAGGGTTCAGAAGTTAAAATCTTTTAAAATCTCTGTGTATGCCATTTGCGGTTCCACTTTGAATGGCACGCATTAGGTTATAAATGATAGTATCTTCCCTCAGGTTTAAAGTAGAAACTTCAAGTTTGTTTTCTTTTGTTCAGAATAGTGTAAGCTTTCATTTAAATAAGGTTTCAGACAAGTGTATCAATAACCATGTATTTTATGTATAGTTTCATGTATTTTTTTAGAAAAATAAATCACTAACTTCAAGAGCGAATTTCGTGCAATGCCCCCCCCCCCTTTCCATTTCCCCCCAATTTTATATGTAGGTAGCTCAGAGTGTGTACTAATGTCTGATGCAAAAATTGGGATGGGCGGTTCAGACACAGGGTGATAAAAAAATCATTTCCATTAAATGACATTAAAAGTTAATCTTAATATAAATGCTTATGCATTTAGCACAATGCCTGAAGTACAATATATTTTAAGGTATAATATTCAAAATTTCTGTTCACTATGTGTGAAGATAAGCTTGCAGGGGCAAAGGGAAGCATTTACTTCCTCCCAAATTTATTGATTAATTAAAATTTACAAGTTAAATATATTTTGTGAACCTCCTGGCACTTGAGGAACAAACAAATAAAGAGTAATAATTGTGATTTTTCAAATGCACTTAGCAAAGAATCTTGGACACTATTTTTATGCGATGGAAAACTTTGTGATTCTCTCAACCCAAATACAGTTCCCAAGTTACGTTCATGAAGATAGTACCTAATAATACTTACTCTATTGTACTCTATGCATTGCCAAAATTTCATGTGTGTTCACATTTTTGAAGAATATTTTGACCACTTCAACACACTAAAGTATTTGACTTAGTGATAAGTACATATGACCTTCCATTTGTGTTGTTAATGTCCACTGGACACACAATACTTTGTGGCCAGTAGTAGGAAGCTGATGAACCAAGTGGTTGCATGTAAGAATTTCATTGCTGCATCTCCTTTTTTTCATGTGGACTTTTGAAGCAATCCTACAAACAAGTTTGCTACTAAATAACTGTTTAGAGTTGGAATTCAGAAAGCCACTTCTTCACAACAGTCAAACCATACAGTTATACAAAGCATATTTCATCAGCACTTATTATTTTTGCATCGACTGTTAAACAACCAGTGTTTCGAAATAACTCGTTACAAGTAACAGTTACCTCTTATTAATGAATTCTAACTGTAACTAGCAACTTTTAAAAGTAAATAACTGTATCCTTAACAATGGTAACAGAGTAGAGGAACAGCTAAATTTGACAATTCTGTTCCCAACTATAAAAAAATATACGTATCTTTTCTGGATGCTATGTAAAACAATTTTCTTGGAATTGGTGGCCTGGCAAGGAAGCTATGCTTTGTTGCATGTTAACTTTAGAACATCCATGCTTTACTTCAATTCATTTCTCATTGCATGTGAAAATTTCAGTGTTTTTTTTTTTGCGATTGTCGAGCTAGGACTTGGAATGGATGAGAAAGAAATAGGTGCAACTGGAATCAATGACACCATATTCACAATACACATATGTGGTCAGCATACAAATGATTTCCTAATTAAAATCGTTCAAGCAAAGCTGACTCTGTGTTTCATTATTTATTTGCAGTAGTACTGTAAATATATGAAGACATATTATGTACTACAGAGCATTCCCCGAGATTCGCTACGAGACTCGGCGGCAAGTGGCCCGGCGTCAGCGCTTATCTTTCCTGGTGAACGGGGTCCGCGACAGTCTGTAGAGTCGGCTATTAAAATTACAGTTTCCATATTGTGTTCTAACCTTGACTACAGAAGGTGTTGAAAATGATGTCCCTCTGCTGCAACACATTCCTGGCATCTCCGAAGGAAATTGACATTTACACGTGCAAGTTCGTCTACTGTAATTCTCCCGATTTCTCGTACAATCTCTCTTTTAACTCACGGATGGTGTGCGGATTGTCTTTGTATACTTTGTTTTTTAAATTTCCCCATAAATAAAAATTGCAGGCTGAGGGATTTTGAAACACCCGTTTCTTGTGAGTGGTGGCGGCTAGATTTCCGAGGAGACTGTTCAAACCTTTGTCCTATCTCATCGAGTTTTTCCTCAGTAAGTACACGTGGGTTTTTCTTTCCACTTTTATTCAGAACTGACCTTGTTACTCTAAACTTTTTTACGAGGTTTAATATAGTAGTCCTATGTGGAAAGGGAACACCAGGAAATGTCGTTGCAAAATGTCGTCGCACTTCTCCACAATTCCTCTTTCCGAAGTAACACTCAACAAAATAAATCCTTTGTTGTAATGCAAACTTTTGTGGTGCCATATTAAGCCACAATGTTCAACACCAGGACACGACACAAAAAAATTCGGAGGGAGGATTATACTGGCGTCAGTCTGCAACGTCAACAGAAAGGGAAAGAGAGCGAAGGCAGAGAGAGTGAAAAAATCAGACTGTAGCATGCAACTGTTGCAGACCCGTTCACTGGAAAAGACAAGCGCTGACGCCGGGCCGAATACCGCCGAGTCTTGTAGCAAATGCTCTGTAGAAACATAAGTAAACGCAACTAGAAATGCAAGTCCTCATGCAGTGGTCATTAAGTTAATTATAAGTTACTTTCACAGTAACTGTAAAGTAACTCACAGTTACTATAAATATTCACACTGTAAATAGCCTAAGTTCAAATTAGGGCATACTTAATCCTCCTGGTGTTGTATAGTACTTTGCAATTACTGACACATTGTACTGTGGGTTGTTGTCATTTCACCTTACGTGATTAATAAGAAATTTATGCCTTGAATACTATTTCTATGGAATTGACACATCATTGCCGCACTTGTTACTGTTGAAGTCTATAAAAGTATTTTAACTGTTCCAACTACATATAAAATTGGGGGAAATGGAAAGGGGGGGCATTGCACGAAATTCGCTCTTGAAGTTAGTCATTTATTTTTCTAAAAAATACATGAAACTATACATAAAAATACATGGTTATTGATACACTCATCTGAAACCTTATTTAAATGAAAGCTTACACTATTCTGAACAAAAGAAAACAAACCTGAGGGAGAAACTATTATTTATAACCTTAATGCGTGCGTGCCATTCAAAGTGGAGCCGCAAATGGCGTACACTGAGATTTTAAAAGGCACGTAACTTCTGAACCCTTGACCAATCTAAAAAAAATGTCATTTTTGTAATCAGCATTAAAAGTTCTGTAAGTAAACTGATTTTCATCAAAATCGGGGATAGTGGGTGACATTTTCACAAAATTCCGGATGATTTGGCATGGAATGACCCAGGTCTTATAACAACAACAATCACATTAACTCTTGGGTCAAGAGAGAGGTAAACAACTGCAAAAACGTTTGAAGGATTGGCCACCCCAAGAGTAAACACAAACGCCAACAATCGCCAACATAGAACAAGAGAGTTCCCCTCTACCGCGAAGAAACTGACTTATTTTTGCTCAACTATCGGGACTGAAAAGATCGTGGTTTGGTAATACAACATTCGTTTTACAAAAAGAGATACAAGATAAGTGTTTCATGCAAATCTTGATTATTCATGTGTATTTTGAGCTTGACTGCTTGTGTGTAGAAAGAGTTTAGAAGACCTTCCCGCCTGTACTCTTCGAAAAATATACGAACGATTAAACTTTCCTGGGACCACAGAAATAGAGGGAGGGGACTATTTTGGAATATAAAAATGGTCTGTGTTCGGATCCAAGCAATTTGGCAAGGAATAAATGTGGAATTTGCAATGTAACATTTGTTCCAGTGTTTCTACAATAAAAAAATTAAAACAATGAAAATAAATGCCATGTCAAAAACATGAAAGGTGTGTGTGTGTGTATATATATGGGGGTAGGGGAGCATACGTGTAATTGCGTGTTAATCCTAAGGAATTTTTAAACCAAGCGTACGGACAAAAATACGGTCCATTTGCCATGTGCATATGGTCTTATCCTGTTCAGAAGTTGGCAATGTTGCCGTCATTGGACTATGGAGCAGTGGAAGAAAGTCTCACGGAGAGATGAGTCACGGTACATGATCTGGCAGTCAGATGGAAATGTGTGGACCTGTTGAACAGCGTTTGCCAGTGTCTGTTGTGTCAACAGTGCAAATTGGTGGTGCGCCGTAATGGTCTGAGGTGGGTTTTTTTCCAGCTTTAGACTTGGGTTCTTAGTTTTAATCAATGGGTTGACGACCTCTGGCATGTGCCATGACATTTTAGACAATAACGTGCTTCCCACTCTGTCGCAACAGTGTGGAATAGACCCCTTTTCTTTGTATCAACACGATAATGCTCCTGCCGACACAGCAAGTTCAATTACATATGGTTTCAAGAAAATCAGGTGCTTAACTGGACTGCCCAAACCCCTGATCCGATCGAGCATCATTTGCATGCCACACCCACTCAACCAGCAAACAATCAACTATTCATCATGCAACAGGAAGAATAGAAACAAATTCCGCCAGCAGTTCACGAGAATTTAGTGGCAAGCCTACCCCAAAGGATAAATGCTCTAATAACAGCAAAGGGATGTTTGATACCAATCAACATGACTGGCATCTTGGAATTAACAGCAATGGATGTTCAGTGACTTTGGGCTATATAGTGTGTGTGTGTGTGTGTGTGTGTGTACATCCCATTCTCCCTGGCCCTCAGGGGACAATGCGTCAACACCTCACCCTCCTCCCAACAGAACTACAACCTCTGCTCACACCAAGCCTTAGTCAATCGTGGATAATCCTTCCACCTTGGTCACCAAACAAATATCCCTCATACACCTCCAAGAAATATTCCACCAACTCCACTGTACTTGTTACACAATATCACCCCCCCCCCCCACCACCACCACCAAATCAGACATACTCTACATTCCCTCCTTCCCATCCTCCACAGTGATCCTGACACCAGAAACATCTTTCCCAACAAGCTCAAGAGAATTATGTAGAATTTTCAGCGAAAATCGCAGGCTCAACCTGCATTTTTCGCTGAAAATTCTACTTAGTACAAGTACTGTGTGTGCCTAATCTTAATTAAGATCACAGTTGTTTTCAAATGCCCCCCTGCTCACAAATTCAAACCACCATGTAAAAACCATCTACTCCAAAGGAACCTGCCACATCTCTAACCTCATCTATATCCTCACCTGCAATATTATTATTCAGTACAATGTATCATTAACAAAAATGATTTTCTTTTTACAAAAACAAAAAAAAATATATACTCACGTTGGCCTCAGTGAAACTATTCCTAATTGTCTGCATCGCTTGCACACTCGCTCCTCAAAAGTCACAGAGTATTAGTTCATCTGATGGGCGACTTCAGGTTCTGACTGCAAATAACGAACTCATTTCAATTTAAGGACTAAATTCTGAATGTCCCACATATACATAGATATTAACAATTACAAATATTCTTAAGTAGTTGAAATTGTTAGTGTTTTCCAGACTTTTTTAAAAAATCAAAACTTCTCTAGATACGAACCAATACAATTCAAACAGTGACATAAATTAATCTTTAGTTTAGTTCACATGGTCTACCACAAATGTTTATGTATAGTGTATGGCACATCGCTGCTTAACAGCCAATACCTATAGCCTGACAAGTTAAGTCCCGATATGCGCAGATCGCTGCGGAGCACTTCCTATTACGTCATCCTCCCCACCACTCTTCTACTCACTGGTCTGGCGTTGAGAGTACCAGTGGTGCCAACTCAGCAAAATTAAGCTAAAACAAATATGACGATTTTCATGGTACAGTGGCTCTCAGCGACAGACAAACCTGCAAACGAAACTGAAATCGATGCGGAGAATAGAGTGAAAGCATTGTGAACAATAAACAAAAGGAAATTGTACTTAAAAATTCAAAGCGTACCTTACGTGAAACAGTATGCGATTGACACGAAATTTAGAAACGCGGGGCACACCATAATACGACTTCTGCCTTACCACGCAGACTTAAATCCCATTGAACTTGTGTGGGGGGGAAATCAAGGGTAAGGCAACGGAATTCATTTCGGATTCACTGGACGCAAAGAAAGATTTGCTGGGAAAATTATTTAGTGAATATTCTGTACAGAAATGGATTAAATGTTGTGAACACGTCAAAAAAATTGAAGATTCTTACTTTGAAAGAGATGGACTTATGGACGAGCGTGTAGATGAACTGATAATTAGACTTGGTGAAGCCGATTCAGACACGGACACAGATTCATCGGTAGACACAGACTCGGATGAGTGGGAGAGTGAAACTGAAGAAGGAGAACAGGAAAACATTTAAAATCTAGAAGGTGAGCTCAGTTCTATCGTTTATATATTTTTCTATTTTCTATCATTTTATTTGTTACATTTCTTATGCTGGTAAGAAATATCCCTAATATAACTTAATTCATTTAAGGTTTAAAGGGAAAATATCAAAATGTATTTAGAATTTAGCGTAATCAATAGGTAGTGTAGGTGAGGGGGATACTAATTCATGTCTTTCACATTCAAATTTCGTTGAAAATTCTCAGACGTTTCCTCTCCCTCCAGGTTTGCAACACTGCGAACGAACGTCGCCGCAGACAATGGGGTGGGGAAATGTGATGCGAGGTGCGCAAACAATGGATTGCAGCGTCTTGTTTTTAAACTTGTCAAGTTATAGTCGTGGGTTTGATACTGGGTAGACACATATGGTACAGTGGTTCGGATCCCACATTAAACTGTAGGTCCAGTTCCAACTGGCCTTTCTGTGCGTAAAGTGAACTTAAAAACAATTCAAACAAACACCCAATACCACCCCTCACTTCAACAAAATTATAGGCTGCTGAAAAAAAAAAAGTAAGGTTAGCTGCAGTGAAAATATTTTTGATTAATTAGTATGATTTATGATATTTTATTCAAAAAATGAAATTAGAACAATATAAAGTTTGCAAAACAAAATATAAATTGTGAGGATACATTGACATACTGCACTACAAATTAAAAGTGTAAGAACTTACTGCAATTATAGATACTATCAAGCAAACATTATTTCAGTTTTGGGTAATTATGTATCGCCCAAACACCTCTCACTCGTTTATTTCGTTAATTTTAGCATTGATACTTACCTATTCTGCATTGCGGAAGATTCTTTAAGGTGAAGTTATGCCTTTTTCCATAAAATAGTGTCAACTTTTCATATTACGAGTCATTATTTGTCTTCCTTGTTTTGCTTGTGTAACAGACAATATGGCGTGTACTCATCAAGGATCATCACGTGTCGTGCTGACTAGCGTTGTCGATGATCAGTGGTTATACAGTGCTGCAACCTTCTTCATCGAAAAATACCTACTTTCGTGTTACTAATTTGTATTTTGAGGTTAGCCCCAAAAACCATTCACGTTAGCCCCACAAACCATTTTCAGTAAGGTTAGGTTAGGCAAGCATAGTTAAAAAAAAAATACTAGACACGTCATGTTATAGTGAAAACATGGCGAGTTTGAAACACTGACTATGGGGTTTATGTCATCTAACACATGGAACATTGTGCTCTCATGCAGAAAGCAAATGGCGGCAGCAGAAACAGCGCGCCGGACAGAGATTTACGCAGAAAACAACATGCATTCGCATTAAAATGGATCAAAACTACATTCACGAACTTCCACAACGCTAAAGAAAATGATTAGCGTAAGTACTTTCTCCTGTAAAAAGTAAGAAATCTGTCCGAACAACAGTAAACTAGTACATCAACTAGGTACTAATTATATTTGAAAGGTTGATTTGTCATTGCTGAAATACGTAACGATTAGATATACCGGAAACACATTTCTTGAAATTTACAGGAGAAGAGACGAGAAAGTACTTACGGAATTTAGTTCTTGTGGACTTTCTGAAGCTGGGAAAAGTGTTTTTTCGAATTGTGCAAGTTATTCGGCCTGTAAATAAGGTATTTATCGACATTCATGTATCTCCGTTGGACGATAGGTCGTGCCACCATTACTGTCGACTACGTGAATCAAATGTTCCGTGCGTTTGATTACATAACCCCCTGTCAGTGAGCAACAGCGCGGTAGTTTTACAAGATGACGTGTGAGCGGGATTTTTTTTTCAATTTAATTTTCTATGTTTGCCTAACCTAACTGAACCTAACCTAACCTTCCGTGAATAGTATGTGGATTAAAAACAATCCTTTTTCGGTTAATAAGTGTTAGTGTAACACCCATGCAGTAGTTTTACAAGATGACGTATGAGTAGAGGCATGCACATTTCGTTTTTGACAAAAAAACGAAATTTGAAAAAACACATTGTAGTGTTAATTTTTCATGTGTTTGAAAGGTGTGAGATTCATTTTGTGACCATGTTTTGTCACGAAATAATGCGAAATGAACTGCAAAAAGCGAAATTAACTCTTAAACACGAAATTCAGGGTTTATTCACCGACGCGACACCTTCTGAGGTCTGAATTATCCTGAGAGTTATGCAATTCCCGGAAAAGTTATTAATTCTGCTGTTAATATTGAAGAAGCAAAAATAGACTCCTTTACACAGAAATAAACTTAATAGTATGATAACTACATAAATGTGCTATTAGAAGTGAAATGTTACTTCTGTGGAATAAGTGTAGTTTTTAAATCAAATTTAGGATTATATTCACAATTTTAAAACCAAAATGTATTTTTATGTACCAATTTTCATCCAATTTTTCACCGCTATAACACCAATATTTGATTTTATTTACCGCTTTTGAACCCGAAATTCACTACATTTTTGTACCGAAATTTTGCTTTTTTATTTACCAAAAATATGTGCCTCTACGTATGAGTGGGTTTTTTTTTTTTTTTCCAATTCAATTTTCTATGTTTGCCTAATCTAACCTTCCGTGAATGGTTTGTGGATCAATTTTCGCTTAAAAACCTTTTGTGAATAGTTTGTGCGGCATTTATCGGTTCATAAGTTTTGAAACACTGCATATCAGCTGACGATAGACAACGTGGGTCAAAATTTGGCCGCCAATTAGCAACGGCCAATAAATACTTATAATGTTAAAAATAACAATTTTTTCATTGAAAAAAAGTAATCAATAGTTGAAAAATGGGAGCGAATTTACAATATAGAGAAAGACTCCAATTTTGTTAATTTTAGGTATACTAACTAATTTTGACCTCCTAATCACGAATCTGTTGAAAAAAACTGGGGGTCACCTCTGAAAATTTGAAAAAAAGCTGATTGAATTTTTTTTATATATAGGTGGATATGCGTAGTTTTACGAACAAAAATGTAATCTCCTGTAATTGTGTCCAACCACGCCGTGTGAATGGTTCGTGGGGCTACCCGTGGATGGATTTTGGCGCTAACAAACAATTTTTCTTCAAAATGTACAATTTCCAGACGTGACCCCTGGTTTTTTACAACAGATTCGTGATTAGGAGGCCAAAATTAGTTAGTATACCGAAAATTAACAAAATTGGAGACTTTCTCTATATTGTAAATTCTTACCGTTTTGGGGGCTACTCGTGGATGGTTTTTGGGGGTAACGTCAATGATTTGTGGGGCTAGCCGTTAGAGGTCTGCACGGGCCTAAATTGTAAGGCCCGAGTCCGGCCCGGCCCGAGGAAATGAAACCCGAACCTGACCCGAGTCCGATAATAAGTAAACATGAGCCCGGCCCGAGCCCGAAAACATAATTAAAATTACTTTCCAATTCAGCATTTGAAAAAAAAAAATGGGCACTGTTGTACTTCGTGCTCCTATTCTCATTCTCAAAGTAAACCATAATTTCAATAATTAAAAATTATTTTTGGATGACAATATTCTCTAACAAAATAGCCACGAGGACCGGGCCCGACCCGAGCCCGAGAAGTTCTGGTTATTTACGGCCCGAGTCTGGCCCGCGGGCCGGGCCGGGCCTGGCCCGAGCCCGTGCAGACCTCTACTAGCCGTGGATGGTTTTTGGGGCTAACGTCAATGATTTGTGGGGCTAGCCGTGGATGATTTTTGGGGCTAACGTCAATGATTTGTGGGGCTACCCGTGGATGGTTTTTGGGGCTAACGAACAATGTTTCATCAAAATGTACAATTTCCAGACGTGACCCCCTATTTTTTACAACAGATTCGTGATTAGGAGGCCAAAATTAGTTAGTATACCGAAAATTAACAAAATGACAGACTTTCTCTATATTGTCAATTCTTACCGAAAAATATCCCGCTATGCATATGAGATAAGTAGAAATGAATTTTATTTCAAAATAAACGAGTTAAATGTGTTTCCGGTATATCTGACTAGTACCCAGAAATATTCATGTGCGCCATATTCTTGGTTTTTGTTGTTTTTAGTTTGCGGAGATACATCAGTGAAGTAATGAATGGATTTATACGGAGCTATTTATCATGTCATACTGCCGTTGATAACATGACAGTAATTTTACTTTTTTGTAAGGTTAGGTTAGTAGCGTTAGATTTAATGCTGTTGGATTTCCACACAATATTATTTCACTTTAAAATACTGGTGCAAGTGCTCCATGATATGACGAATTGTGAATTACTCATCTCGAAATTAAATTTCTGTTCCGTAAAATATTCTAATTTTCAATTAACTACTTAAAAAATGAGATATTCGAGGGTGTTTTGTTTTAATATCTACTAAAATTTTGAAATGACATTTTACTGGCTGATTATATTAATCGGAGATAATTTATTTTTCGTTATAGGCCCTAACACTACTTTTGTTTGTTGTGATAACTAGTTATTCTACATACCTCGTGAAGTGTAACAAAACGGGTGAATTCGTCATGATTTTTCCAAGCCATTTTGAACTATCTTCTCCTTCCGCCCAAGGAATCCTTCCGCCATTCTGGTCTAGTGTTGCCACAGCCACAAAACACAAAATTTCCTTTCAAAGGTGTAAAATTTCCCTTACCATAAACTTTTCCCTACATTTCAGAAAAATTAAAATCGTAATCATATCATAGATCATATATTACATGTGATTATATTATATGATTTGATTGAATCGATGAACATAAGAACTTTACGAAAAATATCCAAGCTATGAAAAATATTCTTGGACTTAGGTTTGTAAAGCAGGGTCAATAATATTTTATTTTTTTTATTTGAATTGGAAAGATATTGTTCCGAAGCAAAATTCAATAGTTCGTTTGCGGGAGGGAAATAAATTATGTGACCAAAATATCAAAATATATTTCACACTTATGAGCAGGGGCGACCACAGGCAAGATAGAGCATAGGCGTGCGCACGGGGATGGATTGCCCTCCCTAATCATGGACGTCCGCAGATTTTTTCCACAGAGGGACAAGCAAGGTATTGAAATTATCGCATTCCTGCATCACCCATTATAATAATTAATGTAAATTACTATAGTGGAATCAAATTATACGTGTGAAATAGTATATACTTTGAGGTTAACGTTCGTTTTCGAAGGGGGAGATTTGGCAATCCTTGCCCCCTTTCAAACGCCCATGCCCCTTTATTATTATACTTTCACCTAGAAATTTATTTTAGAGGAATCTTATCGCCGTTATTAATTTATACTCTTCAGGAAATGAATTAAGGGAGATAGGGGTGCAGTGGCGCGACAACAGGGGGCATTGCTCCCCCCACAACCTTGAACGGAAAATAATTCTAGGAGGGGAAAGGGGGCAAACATTGAAGTAAATGAAAGCAGAATCTAAGAGCAGCGGGGCAAAAGGATACCCAAGATGGTATCAATTTTCATGCCTTTCTTGCATTATTTCTTCCAGACGGCCAAGAGCATCTGCAGGGAGCACAGAAGGGCAATTGCCCCCACGATTTAAAATTTTATCGTGAATTGACCATGGGCGTTGAACGATCAATATTGATTTCAGTTTGCAAAAATTTGGATCTAAAAATTTTCTTGCTCGCTTCGTTCGCAATTTGTTTGTTTTCCGTAATGCACTGTAAGTTTCCAGTTTTGCTTAACAGCTTCGCTTAACAGGAGCGCGCACGTTTCAAAGAAAAAGTTATGTAATTTTTGCAGTTGGTTTGTTATGGCGGCTGAATTGATTACGTAATTTATTTTAATATGTAGCCATAAATATACGAGTATGCATTACACACCCATCAATGGGATAAAATTAAAACAGTAAGGTTTTTTTTCCCGACTGAACTTTCATCAAAGCATTTGCCCCTCTTAATCAGAGAGTCTGCGCACCAATACATTTCACACGAACTGTAGTTAGTACGTAAACACAGTGTTATGAAGAAACAAAAATCTCTTCATAACCTTCTTTCCTTCCACTTTCGGCTAACGGAATAATTCGACGAAACTGATCAAGGAACACGGGCGCCGAAGAGGGGAAGAGGGGGCACATTTCTGCATTTTGCAACAAAATATTATTTGTGTGATGAGAAATTTATAAATTAATTGAGGATTCTGTGAGAGAATGTTAAGCCCCTATTACACGGAACTGGATTTCTAGTACGAATGCCCTAGTTGGCGCTGAACTAAAGCCCCTATCACACGGAACTGGATTTCTAGTAGGAATGCCCTAGTTGCCGCTGAACTAACTTTCTAGGTAGCAATCATGGCCGCCTGGCTGACTGCTTGACTGCTTTGGAGGAATAGGACATGTTCTAATTGCTACTTGCTTTCCTCGACTGGATTCTGTGGAACAGCCAATCAGAGCAAAGTTTCGCCATGTGAAGATAATCTGTGAATGTGCAAATGAGCGCTTTTGTCTGTGGTTTCCGAGTGTTACTCCAGCAATGTATAACGTATACAGCATGAAAGGCGCGTTGAGTTACACCGTGTGCACGATGTTTACATTTGAAACAACTAAAATATTCTTCCATACGTGTACAGTAAACGTTGTAATGTATGTATATAAGCAGCGCCATTGTTTTGTACCTAATAACGTTTTATACGAAACGTTATTCCTCTCGGTTGAATAGTTATCGGCTTTTAAAAATGTGAAGTGATACATTGTTTACATCTCACGAGGCCGCCATTACAACTTCCCTCGTATGGGAACAGAAGTCTATCGACAAGTACGCTGATAAGTATCGTGTGAGTCGAAAACTAGCAAATTGGTAGCTAGTCCAGCGCCAACTAGGGCTTACCTACTGGAAAGCCAGTTCCGTGTGATGCGGGCTTAACTTTCTAGGTAGCAATCATGGCCGCCTGGCTGACTGCTTGACTGCTTTGGAGGAATTGGACATGTTCTAATTGCTACTTGCTTTCCTCGACTGGATTCTGTGGAACAGCCAATCAGAGCAAAGTTTCGCCATGTGAAGATAATCTGTGATTGTGCAAAGGAGCGTTTTTGTCTGTGGTTTACGAGTGTTACTCCAGCAATGTATAACGTATACAGCATGAAAGTCGCGTTGAGTTACACCATGGCAGTATATTAGGCATTTTGAGAAGAAAAAAAATATCTCTACAGAATAGTTGACTGAGTAGAAAAACAGTGAAACTTTGTTGTTGGCCTTATTCGTTGGTTTCCTCTGCGAAAGGTGTTGTGAAATAGTAGAGGATACTGAGATTTATCAAATTTATCACATGAAATTTGAAACGACGGAAAATGATTGTGCCATTTCCTTCCCGTTCAATGTTCATCGCACTGCACGAAGGAGATAATCGAAGTTGAATTGTTGGACTCTACGTAGCTACTATCAGAATATATTTGCAAATGTAAAATATCATACATATATTTTACCTCGTTACATTTGAATATTGATACAAGGATGAGAAATTTCCCATTATAAAATTGTAGAAGGAAGTTATTTTCTGAATAACATGATAGCACGGGAGGGGAGTTCTGGCCCCCATAATCCATTTCGGTTGGCCCATGTTGCGTACCCTAGTCTAAATGTCACCGCACGCCACTGGAAGATTGTATATAGGAAAGGAGCTAGAATTGATCCTTGTGGAACGCCAGTTTCTAGTGGAAGCGTTTTCGAGAGAGAGGGCGTGGCAGTCTTTAGGAACACGTTCTGTTGCCTGTTTGTCAAGTACGATCTGAACCATTTGAGTGCGGGGTGTGAAAAATTATAATATTTCAACTTGCTTAAGAGCAGGTCGTGATGAACCTTGTCAAAAGCCTTTGTCAGATCCAGTGAAACCAGAGCAACTGTCATACTCTCGAGCGAAATATATCATCGATGATATATTGGGCGATAGCGTAGGTAGCCTAGAATATACGCACCTGGTAGAGTGTGTTAATGAAACTATAACAATTTGAGTAACTTTTCTTCCAATGAAAATTAAACATTCTGCATGTACTACTTAATTGTAACCTAATATTTGTATAGTCTTTGCAGCTGCATTTTGTTTTTTTAAATTATATTTTGAAAAATATCAGCTGCCATGTTTATTTTCAGCTTAATGATGATGACTGTATGGTTTAACTTGATTTGATTAATACTTTGTATATTATTGTTCACAAATTTTTTGCTGTTTTTTCCTACAAGAATAGGGTGACCAGATGTCCTGATTTTCGCAGGATAGGCCTTTTTTTAGCGTCATGTCCTGCGGTCTGCAACGCTGCTCCAAAAAACCAAATATGTCTTATTTTTCAACAGCATCCTGCGAAATGTCCCGCAAAACATCCAGATGAATTGATTACCTCTGTGAAATTGTTGGAGCCTTTTAAGTTAATATTATTGTTAGTTTGCAAGGAATTATTGTAGATCTAAAAGTTTTCACGCTCGCTTTACTCGTGGCCTTCATCTTCCTGTCAAGCTTGTACAAGGTAGAATCAAAAAGTAAGGTAACAAGTGCCCTGAAAATGTACAACGATATGCTAGTAACTGTTTTTTTTTTGTGTGTGTTGTAGGTAGGTATTGATGGATAGTATCCCTGGTGACCGCTAGAGAGCAGCACGGTGACACAGTTGCAGAGAATTTATTACTTAGAAACAAATATTGCATGCAGTCTGTTCATGATATGATAAGCAAGGTACCGAGTGATGACTAAAAGCATATACAACTTTGAAAGTTGAATATAACCCAATTCTGGGGATTTACATGTTTGTTGTGTTGATGAGGTGATCACTACAGCTGTGGCAAGAGACAAATATATTCTCAGTATTTATTAATATTTTAATATTATTTCACAATGTATGGATGCTTTATGGTAAGAAAGTAAGGAAACACAGAAAAAAGCAACAGTAAGAACGAGAGACAGGAAGGTTAATCTGTAAAATTAAAAAGATAAAGCAAAAAGAAGGAATGAGAAAGAGAGAAATGAAAAGGGAAATATATGAGAATAGAAAACCTCCGTGTCAGAGTGGTTGAATGCTAGGATGCCAGAGGTCTTGGGTTCGAATCCTGGCCTGGGCATGGATGTTCTTTGTGAGTGTTCATTTATGAATTTAATCATCACTCGTCATATTCATTGTTGCAATTAGCCAAAAGTGACGGAAAGGTGGCGTTAAATAACAAAAATCAAATCAAGAGGAAACATATAAAAGATAATTGTGTAATATTTCAGGAGACATACAGGGTGTTTCGTAAGTTCGTTTACAACGCTTGGGAGGTGATTGTACGAGTGAAAATAAGGTGGAAAGTTCATGTAACGAAATTCCGGAAACGTCTTTGTTGCCGAGTTATTGACGTTTGAAAACGTGGGAAAATGATTTTCCGAAGTGAATAATGGCAAAACGGGTGGAGAGAAGTCGTCGGTGTTGGGCGGTCCACTAAGAAATTGGGTACGCTCTTGTCAAAAAATCACGCGGCAATGTTGTGCAATGTCGGCGCAAGGGGTTCCCCAAAGGACGCGAACGAAGATGTTGACGGGAGTGGGGTGGGTGTGCGTTCTGCGTGAGCTGGTATTGACGAAAATTGGCATGTGTTGAATGGCACCAAGAAACAAAGAAAATTTCCTGAGCGAAGGGCACCATGACGTAAAAACGAAAAAAAAACGTCAATAACTCGGCAACAAAGCCGTTTCCGGAATTTCGTTACATGAACTTTCCACCTTATTTTCACTCGTACAATCACCTCCCAAGCGTTGTAAACGAACTTACGAAACACCCTGTATAAGCAGAATGACTTTTTTATTTGCCAAAGAGGGTTTAGGTGCACTTGTACATGTTCTCTTTTAGTTACCGATGTAATTTCTCCCGTACGCTTCCATGGATGTCCTGCTTTTCGTTTCAGAAAATCTTGTCACCCTATACAAGAATTATTGAATTTTAAATCGGGAAATTTAAAATTTAAGTGTAAGCTCCACAAATCAATAGTATATTTTGTGTCCTTTCTTTGCCTTTCTTAGAGAATAAACACCATTCAATGATTATGAGATTAATATACTTTCACCAAAAGTGATTTTGACATCTACAAATGCCTTATGAACATTGTTCTGTAAATTATTTCTTTAAAGTGATTTAAATCATTGTAAAAAAAATCATACCTCCTTGACAACTGATATGAACTATTTTGTTTCTAAATGCAGATGGGATTGTTGTACAGCAAATGGCAAATTGTTCAACACTGTTTTCATTCCTTTTATTCTACATCCTCTGTTGTACTTTGCTTCACAATAACACATTTCGGTGAGTTAAAAACAACTGAAAATATTCATATACAACAAAATGTTCATAAACCATGCAAAATACAAAATTTTCACTTTCCCTAGGTGGTTCAGAGGGTCAAGGGTACCACAATGTATACAAAAGATGCAGTGGATAGTTAGTAAACCTGTACAGTGGGATCCATGAGTATTACCGTGCAAATTGTCCATGACTATTTTCATTAATTCTTCTCTTACATCCTATGTGTTTTTAAGCGATGGATTTTTTATGTATGCTGGTGCAGAAGTTGTCAATAGCTTGTTTTGATTTTTTTCTTAATTCTTGAAGCTCTTATTGGGCCAAATAAAGTTCACCAACATGGTGATGGACAATTTGCACGATAATACTCATGGATCCCACTGTACAACATATGCGTATCAGAATAATTACTGTGAAAACTCTGCTGTTGAAAATTTGAAGATCTGTTTTGATAAGGTGAATTTCACAGACGAAAAAAAAATCATTCTTTTTAAACTTTGATTTCAAAACCAAACAAAATTGAAAATGTTTCTTTAAAACCAAAATTCTGAACTTTCAAGTAATTTCAAATTAGATAATTTGTACAGACGGGATCAAATGAAATGTACTTCCCATTTCCTACCAACTCAGAAGCGAGTTGGAAACTCTTCATTGCTCCTGTATAGATAAGAAAGTGGGGGAGGGCAGTAGCCGACAAGGCCAGCACGCAAACTTGTTTCCAGCAAGCTTTCTGTTGGAGTCTTGGCAGTTTGTGGAAGGATTTTGTGTTCCTATCCCCCCCCCCCCCCCCCCCAGCCTCTCTCTCTCTTTGGATTGAGAAACAAGGTGCGACGATTATGCGATGAAATACGGTAATATATAACGATGAAGCTTTATTTGAAGATGATAATAATAACCCGTGGCGCAACAGTCCGTGAGGGCCAGGTCCTACCTACCGACTGCCGGCCTCACTTCCACCTGCCGGGGTAGGAATTATGGGGTGACGTGTGGTCAGCAAGACAAGTCTTCAGTCGTTATAGGTTTCCGTGACCGCGTCACGCTACTCATTTGTAGCTCCCCAATTTCCTCACGACGGTGGATGGCCACCGGTCCCATACACAAGACCAGGTGTCCCAGGTTTGAATCCCGGCCTGGGCATGGATGTTTCTGAGTGTCCATTCATCAATTTCATTATATCATCACTCTTCCCCATCTTCGCAAATTAGCTAAAAGTTGCACAAAAAGCGAAGTGAAATAAAAGCAAATCAATCAATCAATTGTTAGGGCAGAACCATATATCACACAATACAGGTGAAATTGTTGTTGGTTGACGTAAATTTTTAATATGCCTAAACTCTTAAAATACTCTAATATCAGGTTTTCTGTTGCAATTATTATTTCAATTTTGAGGGCCTTTATGACCGAGTGCTTTGCATACTGCTCTATGAAACCGGAAACCCTATGTTCTATTGATTGATTGATTTGCTTTATTTTAATTCGCTTCTGGTGCCACTTTTGGTTAAACGCGACGATGAGGATGGTCGATGAAATGATGAAATTAATGAAGCGACACTCACAATGCCAAGGCCGGTCATTAAGCAAGCTGTGCTAACCACTCTACCACGGAGGCCGGAATCCTTTTTAATGTATAGGAAAAATCGTTCTTTGACATCGAACTAAGAACAGTTTATATGCGTCACCTCGGAGTTATTATATTTTAAATTTCGAACAATCAATTGAGATTTATTCCTAACCATTCTTTTGCCTACATCAAAACTTCCACACAATAAGATCAATTACACTAAGGACAACAGCGTTAGAGTCTATGCAAACGATGATGACGGAAAATAATTCACATGATTATAGTGGGGTGTAAGGGGTGTTTCTTCCACGTAGTGCACCCAATAGTCAACCTCACTTCCACGTAGTACACCCTGGACTGCGTAATAACGAGGCTCTGGCGACTGGCCCCATAGCCAGTATAATTTTGTTTGTGTTGTCCGATGTTTTGTCCTTACTTGTGCTGAGTGCTCCTTTACAGCCTCAGCTTTTAACGAAAGTTATGCAACGTTAGAGTTGTTATGTGTAACGATAAGGGGCTGGACCCCGTATAATGTGACGGGTGCAAAATAGCCTTGATGCTGACGCACCCAAAATTTTAAATTCAAATCAAATCAAACATGATTATAGTGATGCATTACATCAGTGAAACATTAATTTTCGGTCATGGTGATAAATTGAAAAACGCAGGGACACGATAACCGATTTATTTATTTATTTTATTTCGCTTTTCTTCCACTTTTGGGTAATGAAAGGTGTGTTAAGATGAAAGTTGTGAAAGGACAACTAAAAACGTAGATGGATAGGACACAGTCTAAACTCCACAGACCATTATACTGACCTTATATCTAGACGCCAGATCCTCGTTAGTGTGCAAAATGCACTCCATGGGCACAATGACGTAAGCATTCGTAAAATTGATTTGTATATTTTGTTTTTATTATTATTATTATTTTCGAAAAACGCAAGCCAAACTATTGGGCATTATGTGATATGATCATTACTTCTCAGGAACACTCGCGGCCTTCAGCCAGTTTTATCCTTAAACAAAATTAGGATGTTAACAGACACTTCCAAGACAATATCCAAAGAATACTGTCACATACGCGAAATGTAAAACATTTTTATTTTCTCGTTTCTACTACATCCCTGGGGAGTAAAAACGGCTGGAGCGTGATGCTGATCATTGACCTCCAAAATGGCCGAACTCGAGAATTTGCGGCGCCCTACTGACACATCCCCTAAATGTGCCTTCATGGCACGGTTCTATACGGACGAGGAACTTTACCTTACCTTTACTACTACTAACTACTCATGCCATGAATTTTTGTATTTTTCATCCTTCAGTATGTCTCCATTGCTAACCTGGTTCATACCCAGTCACAACAGCGATTAGTCAATGCAATAAAATACGTCAAACTTAAAATGAAACAGGTGTCGGCGCGCCCACACACACACGCATACACACACAAACACAAGGAGAAAGAGAGACAGAGAGAGAGGGGCGGGGGGATAGGAACACAAAATCCTTCCACAAACTGCCAAGACTCCAACAGAAAGCTTGCTGGAAACAAGTTTGCGTGCTGGCCTTGTCGGCTACTGCCCTCCCCCACTTTCTTATCTATACAGGAGCAATGAAGAGTTTCCAACTCGCTTCTGAGTTGGTAGGAAAAGGGAAGTACATTTCATTTGATCCCGTCTGTACCTGGAACCTTTCAACAAACCCAAAAGTATTTCAAAATTATTTTGAATGGTTTGATGAATACAACAGCATTTTTTATTATTGCGATTGTTGCAGATGGATAAATTTGCCCGTCAGCTTCCACCCATTGCCAAAACCCACACCACACAGTCACTTTCTTAGGATGAAGCAGTGGCGTGCTCAAGGGTAGGTTGGTGGGGGTTATACTCCCCCCCCCCTTTGGCCCAGTAGTACTAAAAAAAGAAAGTCAAGAAACCAAGAAAAAGTTTACGTAACCCCTCCCTTTCGAAAATCCTGGGCACGCCACTGGGATGAAGGAGTACGTCCAGAATCACTTGCGGATTTTTATTTGACCAAATCCTACAGTTTTGTTTGTTAATGTAGCCATGAAGAAAAGAATGTGCTTTATCGGAGAATATGATTTTACAGCCAAATCTGGATCGGAATCCAACTGCTGTAGAGCCCAATTAGCGAAATCCCGACGCAGACGATGATCATTAGGCTTAAGTTCTTGATTCAGTTGCACTTTATATGCTTTTATAGGTGAAGATCGTGATGCAAAATTCGCCATGTTGTCATCAGTGATACGCCGAGTTGTTGCGAACACCGTGAAGCAGACAGGTTTGGAACGTCCACCCCGCTCTGGCTTACCGAAGCGTTTTTCTCAGCTGAAACACCGACTCGACGATGGACAGATGTTGGCTTGTTTACTTCTGAGCCTGTTCGTTCAAATTTCTCTGAGGCGGAAAATATGGCATTCTGTCTGTCGATTATGTTCACCATAAATTCCTCTCAATGCACTAAATGTCTGTCGAACTAAACACGAATTTTAATAATAAATTCGAATAATTTCTATGCGTTGTTGCATTGTGTATCTCTCACATGATAACTTGTCACAGACTACTGCACACAGATGTCACAGTCCCATCTCATCATTCCAATCAGTATTGCCGTAACACTCTTTCAAAGTTCTGACGTTCAAATTGGTAGACCCTTTATGTTGCTGAGATTATGTTACATAGTGATACCTTTTGTTTGTTGATATTTGAGCAACAATACCTTGGTTCATGATTGGGAAAAGAGAGACGCGGTAGTATATAAATACGGAGAAACTAGTACTCACTTTTATCCGCGAAGCTGTTTTTTCTTCTTTTTCGATTAATTTCAGTGGCCACTGCCACCATCCTCGTTGGAACTTGCTGCGCTGTTGCTTGGCGTGCGTCTTTTGTTCGTAGTTCTCTGGTTGCCGTTAGGTGCGCTGTGCGTCTTGGTACGTCGTCTGCTATTTCCGGGCGATAACTGCTGCAGTAGTGGAATCCAAGTATGGTGCGCTTGCCCGCTATCGATGTTTAGTTCGTGCGGGAAGTGCATTATGGCGTGCGTTTCCTTGATTTTGGTGTCTATGAGCGTGTGGGCAGTGTGTTTGACTCGAACCTTTTGAATTTTATGGCTATTGTATTTGATATGTCTAGCAAGACCGGTAGTGGGTTGGGCTTTTTTCGCAACAGCACCTAGCAGATGCGAAAAAAGCCCAACCCACTACCGGTCTTGCTAGACATATCAAATACAATAGCCATAAAATTCAAAAGGTTCGAGTCAAACACACTGCCCACACGCTCATAGACACCAAAATCAAGGAAACGCACGCCATAATGCACTTCCCGCACGAACTAAACATCGATAGCGGGCAAGCGCACCATACTTGGATTCCACTACTGCAGCAGTTATCGCCCGGAAATAGCAGACGACGTACCAAGACGCACAGCGCACCTAACGGCAACCAGAGAACTACGAACAAAAGACGCACGCCAAGCAACAGCGCAGCAAGTTCCAACGAGGATGGTGGCAGTGGCCACTGAAATTAATCGAAAAAGAAGAAAAAACAGCTTCGCGGATAAAAGTGAGTACTAGTTTCTCCGTATTTAAATACCTTGGTGTTGATAGTTTCAGAATTGTTAATCAGTATATTTAAACATTAAACTGTTGCTATGCAACATCATTATTCTTGCAATCATTATTGAATTCATTGTTTGCTTGTGACTTTAAAGTGTATAAAAGTAAATTTTCTGTAGTATGTTTCAGTGTGCTCGTTGCACGAAATGGACCATAGGAGTGAGTTGAGGTAAATAAAATATATATAAGAGGCAAAAGTTACATATTCTCCAATGATTAAAATGTAACATGCAACCAGTTAGCAGAACTACTTTGTGTTGGAACTTGAAAATTTGTGGGAACTAAACAAACATCGAGCTAACATTTTTTCTAATAGAACAGGTATGTAAAGTCTCTCACATATATGTTTAAAATGTACTGTTATCATTTTAAAAATTGTATGAAGTCATTGATTTTATTTTTTTGCCTGCAATTAGCTGTAGCGTGGTAGGTGTGTCATGAATACTATGTAACTTTTATATAGCATAGTTGCAGTAGTCTGTATGTGTGAGCTAAATACCTCACAACATGATAATAGTTTCCAATCCAGTAGTATTTTCGTTTTCTATCCCACGTTTATACTAAATTTTCACTTGAAAATGTATGTGAAGGGTGTACAGAAACATCAAATTTAAATCATTTTCATAGTGTTCTAAATAATTATATAACGTGAAACCTTGATTCTATGAATTTCAGGAACCAAAAGTTTGAATATGAGGCAAACCTGCTTTATAACGTAGAACGAGTAAGTGGATTATGGGTGAAAATGTACGTATAATTTGGGTACCACTGGCGTAAAGTTTATTGTTTCAATTGACAGCTTGGGGGAGGGTATAGGGGTGCAGGGTCATCTTCTGTGTAGAAGTGATGTCATGCAACATTATTTAATACATTTAATGTCAGAGGTGGGCGGTGGGAATGTTAAATGTCCAGAAAAATATATTCATGGTCAGTGAAATGGAATACATAAGTATAGGCAATGTTAGTTTAGATTTACCAATGACTAGATATATGCGAAATGAACTGCAAAATGCAAGATAGACTGTTAATCACGAAATTTAGAGTTTATTTACCGATGCAACACTTTCTGAAGTCAGAATTATCCTTAGAATTATGCAATTCATGGAAAATGGATTAATTCTGCTGTAAATATTTGAGAAGCAAAAATGGACCCCTTTATGCAGAAATAAACTTAATATTCTGGTAACGACATAAATGTGTTATTAGAAATATGATTAAAACTTGAATCTCCGAACAACGCCTATAATTTTTTTATTACATCATTTATAACATTCGTACTTACCTATTCTGCATTGCGAAAGATTGCTTAAGATGGGATTATGCTTTTTCACGAAAATAATTTCTATTTTCGATATATCGAGTAAGTTTTGTTCGTTCTTTTTTCCCTTCCGTAACACGCAATATGGAGGCGGGCACAACTTGACTAGCGTTGTCGATCATCAGTGGGTATGCAGTGTTTCCAACGTCATTGACCGAAAAATTCCTACTGGATAGCCCCACGAACCATGCACGGCAAGGTTGGTTTAGGTTAGCTTAGGTAAGGCAAACATAGTTAAAATAATAGCATGTAAAACCATGCACGGATAGCCCCAAAAAAAGATTCACGATAGCCCCTAGCACCGCGAACCATGCACGGCAAAGTTAGGTTAGGTAGGTTAGCTTAGGTAAGGCAAACATAGTAAATATTATTATTAAAAAACATCGCACGCTAAGGTTAGTTACAAAAACGCGTGTTTTGTCAAGAGGCTGCAGTTTATGCGATGTGCGTGGGGGTAAACTTACAATGGATATGCCATTTTCTCGAGCAAGATTCACAATGTCAATGTTTTTGGTGTGGGAGTTGTGGCCATCTAGAATAAGGAGCACAGGGTCATTTTTTGAGGGTTTAGTTTTCTCAATAAAGTGCGTTAGCCAGTCTGTGAAAATATTTGTCAACCGGACGGATGACATCTACCAATTGCCCCCGGTGGAGTGCCTTTCATGAGAAGCTCATATTTTTCCTGGGAAAAATGAAGATAGGAGGTACAAAAGTTCCCCCTGCACTCATGCAGCAGACTACTGTCACGAGAGAGCCCCGTTCAGCAGAACTTAGAGTTCCCATTTGTCTTTTTCCTCTCAACCCAATGATTCGAGGGATTCTGCTTTGAACGACTGATATTCCTGTCTCATCGACATTAAATACTCTATCTGCCGGGTAGTTGTGTTTGGCGTACTCGGCTTCCAGGATATCAAAGAAATTGTCGACTGCCGCTTTGTTAAAGCCATTTGCTCTTGAGAACGATGTCGCAGCAGGTTTCAAAAGAGATAAAACATTCTTATGACGATTCATGAAGTGGTCGAACCAAACTCTACCTCTTCTGTGAATGGATGATTAATTCCATTTCTTTCACACAGTTGGTAAGCTACTCTGCGAACATCTTGTCTGGTAAGACCATAGAATTTACTTTCCATGATAAGTAAATACTCGACTAACTCACTTTCAAGCTCCTCGCCCATTATAGGTTTTCTCCCTAATTTTGTTAAAGCGACTTCTTCCGGTGGTTTGTCAACTCGAACAAGTCTTTGAAGAGTAGGTCTTGGAACAAAAATTTTTGATGCCTTTTTCAATCCCATATCTTCGTTTCTTACAGCCTTGATCGCCTTAACCATATCTTCAGTATTCCAGTTTTTTCTTTTGGCCTTGTTTTTTGGACCTAGCACTTTTCGTGGCATCTGAAAAGACAAAGTTGAAACCACTCCTGTAGTGTATATAATATGAGCCCCTTAAAATTTGGGGGCTCATATACCAAGCACGATGGGGGCTCATTTTACAACCCTCGCCATATTGGAATTGGAACACGCATAACGAATCTTTGTTACTTGCAAAATTACATAGTATCTACACAAAAACAATCTTTTAAACATGCTTTATCCAATGCAATAATGGGGGTGTAAGGGGTGACCTTCCACGTAGGCGCCCAAAAGTCAACCTCACTTCCACGTAGTGCACCCTGGACTAAAGACTAACGAGGCTCTGGCGACTGGCACTATGGCCAGTATAATTTTGTTTGTGTTGTCCTGTTTGTTGTCCTTGTGTGTGCTGAGTGACCGTTTACGGCCTCAGCTTTTAACAGAAGTCAGAACATTTTAACATTTTTAGTTATGCAACGCTAGAGTTGTTATTTGTAATGATAAGGGGCTGGCCCCCGTATAATGTGCCGGGAGCAAAATAGCCTAAGTGCTGACGCTCCCAAAATTTTAAATTCAAAATTCAAATTCAATGCAATAATGCAAAAGGATGAGTTTAAATGAATAAGTACTGCAATTAAAAGCAAAACACTTACCTTTCAAAGCTTTTCAGATCGAGAAAACAAAGAGAACACGTACACTCGTGAACTATCAGCTGCAACTGAACGAGAACTCTCTGGCGGCAAAAGGCGTTACTAAACTAGTAGTTCAAATCGTCGGCGCCAGGTTGAGCGCGCTCCATGAACAGATATTGGGGGGCTCATAATACATGAATAGCTCATAATACCACCTTTACCTCTAATTATCAAGAAAAGACTGAGAATGTTCTATAACCCTGTTATTGTTAATAGCGCGTATCCAAGGTGGGAATCAGGGGGCTCGAGCCGCCACACCCCCCCCCCCCCGACACACACACACACACACACACAACCTTCAGGAAATTTTTCTGTTTACATTAGATAAAATTAGGATTTTTGCTTTTTGAATAATGTGACGATAATTTAAGGGGAGAAATACTTATCAATGCAAGACGGAGAATGTTCTATAACCCTGTTGTTAATATTGCACGTAAACTTTTCTTGAGCTTTCAGTATTGTCGCAGCAAACTTGAGCACTATGTAGAGACTTGTTAGCAATTGGAAGCTGCACAGCAAAGGTATCGCCACACGTAGACCGATTCGTTGTAATTTTTAATCTCTGGAAGGCGCGAGAGGGAATATTCTTGAATAAGTGGAGTCTAACTACTGGAAATATTTATGAATCGTTTATCTGCGCAACGTTCTAGAATATACTGAGGATATAAATACGCGTTAATTAGAACCATTCCTAAATAGAAATTGTTTGACCGAACCTTGGATCCAATGAGAAAAATGGCGTTGTCTATGACATCATTTCCTTTTAAGCGTTCAATTCAAGGACTTGTTCATGATTTATTTGATCGTGTACAAGGTGCTTTACTTCAGTCTCTAATACGAAATTATAAAAAACTTCTGGTGAGTTGATTTTTAAAAATGTGTCCGAGATAAAGAGTGGCGTGCCAACGATTTTCGGCAGGGAGAGGGGTTACGCATACTATTTTTGGTGGTCAGTCCTCATTTTGCCATATTTTCCTGTTTTTGACTTTCTTTTTTTAAGGACTGTGTCAAATGTGGTTATGACCCCACCAACCCTCCCTTGGGCACGTCACTGGAGATACCTAAATGAGCAAGCCTTTGATCATATTGGGAGAAGAAACATTACATGTCTTGGGAGCGGAAGGTTTCACTGTGCATGATTGTTTCGCGATCCAGCTGTATTCTATAGAAGACTTTCTTTGTTTCGTGCCGATATATGACAAGACTGCGGAAGCTGTGACAGACAATTTTGAACACTTGCGAGTGTTTAGGCCTGAATATGAACAATTTGGTGGGTTTCGGCTTTTAAAAGAGCTGCAAACATGGGAGGACAAGACACATTAGTGGTGTTTAGGCTCGAATCAGAGAAATATTAGAGAACTGTCTGCGTCCAGCTCGCAGCACACAGTTTGAATCTCGTGTTGTCGAGTGGATTGATCGTCCATCCCGTGCATGTGTAACAGCTTCGTAAAAACACTTTTGGTTACCTGGTACACAGATGTTTTGATGCCTGATGAGAAGAAATGGACGAACATGCATACTAAGGTTAATGGAAACTGAGGAGTCGAGTGGTAAAAAATGTTCAGATTTCACGTTCTGATTAAAATCACAGCCTTAAACAGTGGTGACGATTTAGGGGACAGTTGCTCCCTACTTTTTTGCCTCCATACTATGGCCTTTTAATCCTAAGCCTTGTCTTAATAAGAGAAAGTAAACTTTCCTTGCACCCCCCCCCCCCCCCCACGGGTTTTGGAACCAAATTGCCACCACTGACCTTAAACATATAATTGTGAGGTTCTATCTATACCCCTTAAAAAAATTGTGTTCAGCCCCGCTGAAAGGAATTCCTGGATACGTGCCTGCAAAATCTCTCTTTGAAATTTGTAGGCCCAGTCCCGCTTAGCTGTTTTGAACATAAAGCGGACTTGGCCTTTTCTTTCTGTCAAGATACAAATTTAAATTGGCAATATTTAGCAAATATTTAAAATATGTTTTGTTCAAAGGTCTCTTTTTTTAAAAAAATATATATAGTTGAGCGGCATTGTCGAGATACCCCCCCCCCCAATATCTCTCTCCTCTAGCGGCCACAAACATATGTATATACAGCTACACACACAGCATATAAAGCATTATCTCATGCTGTCTCTAGATCGTCAGTAGAATCCCCCCCCCCTGTAAATTTCTTAAATACCACACTGACTGCAGGTACGCATCTCCTTTCACAGTTCAGATTTTTTTCTTGATAGTATAGGAAGCAAGGGTGCACTCTGAAAATCTGTGCATTTTAATGCATTAACGTGGGAGTTGGCTGTTCTTCGGGTCTTCATGAAACATGCAGATTAAAAAGTTGGTATGTTCTGTTAAACCTGCCTGTTGATTGTTTTGCTTAATTTTTATCTGCCACTTTTGATTAACCATGAATATGAGGATGAGCGATGATTAAAGGCATGCATATTTCATTTTTGTTGAACACGCAAAATGTGAAACAACACATTATAATGTTTATTTTTCATGTTTCTGTAAGATGCGTGTCCTGTCCTGGGCATTCTTTGTGAATGTCTTTTTATCAATTTTGTCATATCATTACTCGTACTCGCCGTCATGAATAGCCAAAAGTGACAGAAAACGGTGTTAAATAACAAAAATCAAATCTAATAATAATATTTTTTTAAAAAAAAATGAGGGTGGTATGGCTACAAGGGGAAATGTAGTCTATTGTAGAATAAATTTAAAATAATATTCTACTGTGTATTGAGTACTCTGGAAAAATAAACTGAATATTTCTGAGAACCTCAGGGAAAATGCATTTGGAGTGCACGTGGGAACCCTGAACATCTCCAATGTAACAAGGTAACAAGTTTCCCAAGCCCCAATAGACACCATGGGAGGCGTGGACCCATTGTACCCCCCCGCGAATTAAGTTTGCTGACAGATGTTTTACGTAATATGAAATTGATTCCAGCACATGGAAGACACAAATAAGTGATCCCAAAATATGGCCCGCAAGAGTAAAAATCATTCGTTTAAAATTGCTATCAGTCCCAAACACAACTACAAAATCTTACAACTCCATTGGGGAAATATTAGGAAGATGCGTCAAAATAATTTTTCTCGCTTGTGGCGCCATCATCGGCAACCAACCGAACTACAAGTTCGCACCGGATGTATCACTTATCGCACGTGCCTCAGACACCCCCCTTTTTTCTCGCTTCGCTAGTCGAGCCACCATTGGGAACAAATAACTACAAAATCGTACACTTCAATTAGGGAAAGATTTGGAAGCTGCACGTCAATTTTTTTTTCTTGCTTGTGGCGCCATCATCGGGGACCAACCGAACTATATGTCAAATCACAAACCCTTACACCTTCTGTAAACAAAACCACCTGCATGCAGAAAGCATTGCAAACTCATACAAGTAAAATAATCCACACGAAAATCCAGCGTTGTTACAGGATTCATTACGTAAGGTAAAACAATGGCCAATTTGTAGTATGGGATACGCTGCCGCAAATGACGTCTCACTTTAAACCCAATGCTCTTTCTTTTTTTACTTATTGCTTCACCTTTATGGTTAACTCTTTGCACCAGTAATCATTTCCCATAAATTTGGCTTCTTTCTTGCATGCGAATTGAATATATTTTACTTGCATTTGTTTAGACAAAATGATATAACATGGTAATGTATATTTCTAAGGATGATATAGATAGGAGTGTATTTGAAATTTGTTTGTACATTTTAAATAAATTGTATCTTATGTAACTAAAATATATAATGGGCATAAACAGCCATATGAATTGCTGTAAGTCCAATAAATATATTGATGATGATCAAAACAAGACAAAAAGTTGGTAAATTTATTGCGGTTGGAAACTTTGACAAGCATCCTAATAACGATTTTTGTTCCGCCAAATATAGTGCACTTCGTAAAATAACTTGGTGACATCGCAAGGCAAGATAAGTGTGAACATTTTGTAGTAATATAACTTTCAATGAGCTTAGAGATTTGTGTACATAATGATATTTTATAACATTGGTTATTTTCTAAAAATAATCATGTGAACAGCAAGGAAGTAGTGCAACTTAGTAATATTGCCTGACTTAGCCTTAGAAAAATAACATGCCGAGTTCTATGCGTGAGGGAAAGTCTCCGTGTTCTCCGAGCTTGTTTTCAAAACACCAGCAAGGACAGCCTTTGCAAAGGGGTGAGAAACAGATTCTACTCAATATTTATGTAACGTTCTGTCAGTAGTATCCTGAGAAACCAGTAAATGAAGTGGTTAAGTTGGTATCCCAGTGCAGTGGTGTGTCAGTGTCTGCAGTTTTAAGAGTTATGAAAGAGAGAATGACCGGGAGAGTAACAATATATGCGGCTGCATATTCGTCTGATGTTTTGAGAACGGGTTCTCACATTCAGAGGCTCTTATATAAAATGAATAGGTGCGGCGAACTATGAGTGTAACAGCAGATGATTGCGGTCATGGATCAGCTGACGCGGAGTGATACATCGTATCGGTGATCCGTTTGTTTACAGAAGGTCTCAGGGATTTTGATTTAGACCTTAAAAGTTATATGCCTGTCACGAAGATGGTATTGCTTATCGCACATGTGTCAAACATCTATCGCCGAGCTTGCAATCTGGTACTTCGGGAACCATGTATAATCAACACACCTGTGGAGTTATCACTTAGTGCACACGTTTCAAGCACCTTACTTTAGAGAAACTCTGTTCGAGAAGTGAGACTTCTTGGAAATCAATGAAGCTGTTGCATGTCAAAAAGCGAACACAATTTTTCTTGCTTATGGCGTCACCATCGAGAACCAACTGAACTACAAATTAAAATTATTTTTATTACAAATATTCAGACAAATGTGATCCAAAACGATAAGAGAAACTGTGATCTAACTTTCCCGAACATAGAAGTTTGTATTGTTTTTAAATTAGAGATATGTACCATTATTTGTGAAAACTAACATCTACAATGGTTGGTCAATAAATAAACAAGACCTCTTCTTTAAATTAACAGGTCGTTAATAAACAACCCATGTATTATAGCACACTCAGCATGAAGACCATTCTTTCTTAATACTTATATATTTTTATTTCACATAGTACATACAAAGACATATTAAACTCTACAGACAACACACTATGGTTTCAACAATTGGATACAAATTAAGTAAGGTTACTAATGCTTAAGAATATTTTAATAAAAAAACAAAGGTAACACTACCTGTACAAGAGAGGAGCCAAATGTTAATACAAACAAAATCTTGGCAAGACTTCAATAACCTCATAGCCAATAAATATGTCATCGATTTCAGTTTAATTAACCAGTAGATACAATGTGTTTTTATATTATTGGTAGGTCAGAGTTGAACTAATAGTATAACTAATACGGTGGATGTTTGATAGTTCTGGTAGAACAGGGGCTCCCAGCAAAATTCATAGTTAACATAATTTTGCAAATGCTTCTAAAGATTTACCAAAAAGCATCACACAATAGTATGGCAGTTTCAATCGATACTATACAGTGGTCAAGTTTCACGACTTCCCATTGATGTTACTGAACTGTCTTAGTTTACAAACTTTGATTTGGAGAACATTTCTTAAAAATTAAATTTTTGCCTTTCTATTTAATATATTGCAGTCCTGAGAAGCATTATTAGTTTAATATATTGAAAACTGTTTTTTCATATTTATATCATATTCAGTTCATTATGTTTGAAGTCTTCAATGACGAATTTACAAGCAGTATCCAGGAAATAAGTCATGGTTTCTCTACCGAAGAGAGAGAACATAACATTACATTTACCATGTCAGCCCCTGTGCTTACATCAGAAAAGCTATTGTCTTTTTAAAATACTTGTTTTTCCCCACACCACACAATAAGCCTGAGATCAATAATAAATCGATTCATTTTTAAATGATAAGAGAACGATACGATAATTAGGTTTGTCCTTGAACGTTGCCACGGACAATGGAACGAATACCCGTTCAATATTGTTACTCTGAAAAATTTTCCCATCATTGAGAGAACTATAGTCATGTCACAAGCCTTCCTGGACAAGGGGGTTTCAAGAAGCAAGAACAGTAAACAGCAGAGCACACAGATCACACACACAGTTCATTTAGGCCTACAGAAGACTACAGAAAATAGAGTTTCAGGTCAATTATCTGCAAGTTGAGCTTTAAGTTTCGCACACAACCTCTGAACTGAGAAATTTCGAAATACATAATCGCTATATCTGATAAAAACTCCAATTTGCTATTAACATGTGCCAACACGAATGCGTACAATATTACATTAACCTGTAACAAGAAACAAATTCTACCAACAATTCACATTTAACAATCGAGAACTCCCTTTTTTAAAGCCAAGAACATGACATGTTTCTAAAACGTTGAGCGAACATTGTTTGGAACAGCTGCCATCCGATTATTTGGCTGATTCACAACCAAAAAAGTGCAATGGCTTCTAGCGTCCTATTCCTTGCAGTTCGATCGCTTAGTGATAAGAGTATAGTACAGTGCTTGCAGCGAATTCTGGACAATTGTGAACTCAGATGTGCAGTGAAAACTAAGTATATTTGCTACAAGTCAAGAAAAGGTGGTAGAAATGTGCAAAGCAGGCCTTGCTAAGTCAGTTACATTAAAACCATGAAGGACATCAAACAACAAAGTTTAGGGCATTGCCTTGAAGAAGAGAAGCCTTGGCATGTTCATGAGGGTGCTAGCAAGATCAATTTCCTGGAACGCACATTGAGTTGACAGTAAAATAAAGGATCAAAAATTTAAAGCAGAGCAGAGTGAAATTTGGGAGAAACAGTTGAAAGTCGACGAAGAAGCATGGTCCCTCTAAGAATATCTCATTGGTGCTTCTAAAAGGTACTTACTTTTTGTTGAGTAATCTGAAAACAAATGCACCAACTTAACACAGCACGTGCAACCAAATAAACACATATTGCACTAGGAAATCTGAATTTGTGAAGGACGGTATGGTGTTAATTTGTTGAACATTATACAATGGAACTCTTTATAAACAAAAAGTTTGATATATTGAGGGGAAAATGTTAAGCATTTTTGTAATAAAATTTGTTAATTTCTGGACTAGCTACATTTTTTTGATCACCCACACCACTCACAAACTAAAAAAAAGAACTCGCAATTCTCTGTGTATAATAAACTCATTAAGTTCTTGACACAACACACCTTAAATTAATGTGCAGTTTCTTATTCTTACAGTATTAAACACACCTCCTTTCGACTGAAATAAAAAAAATGCATGTCATCTGTCGCAATCTCTTTATATGTAATCAGAACCCTTGTAAATAAACTGTTCAATAGGTCACTCATCGTCCAAGACCTCTGCAATATTCCCTCCCCTTTTTTCAACAAATTAAAGGACACTAAAAATTTTCTTCTTCTAGTCCGCACCAGTAAAGACAGTTCTCAAATATGGACGTCAATGAATGTTAACACCCTGACGTATTCTTGTATTTTCATCTCATCCCAACAGATGGCACCATGTGATGGTCTTCATAGAGTCTTGGCTCTTTCCAGCAAATCTTCAACAAATTTCTGTAAAATAAATGAAACAGGTTAGCAAATATATGGATTATAAGCTTGAAAGAGAAGCGAGCAATGTTATCAATAGAAGATCAGAAAGTCAAAGGTAATTATAACGCTTACATTACATTCTTAAACAAAATTTGCCCCCTCAAAAAAATGGTGGATGCAAGAAAATAGTTGCACCAAATGAGTATATACTGAATTATGAAGGAAGAATCTCAAACTAATGATTTCATATGGAATCCATATTATGAATGGATTTTTTTCTCATTTTACACCACTTTTCTGCGCCACTTTCTGCGCTCATCGCAACAATGGGGACGAATGATGATTTCATGAAATCGATGAAGGGGTATATTGATAAAGGAACATGCATATCCACTCTAAACAGAACCGGTCCTATGTGGGTGCAGGACCTACAATCAAAACTTATCAGATTGTTGTTCCTTAGTGCGAAGTATGGGTGTCCTATAAAATCGTCATATAAACATTATTACGTTTAATTTATATATATATATTTCGTATTATACCTAAGAGCAACAGGAAGAACATGTTGAAGGTTAAAACCAAGAATAATGAGGCGCTAATGTTAAAAGTCAATGGTATTGTTACAACCCATAAGTATGCATTGCCACTGTTTACGAAATCATGAAAGCAACCTAAAATTACTAGAATTTGTATCGCTTTTCCGTATACAAGCCAGGTAATAATAAAAATCATGAGGTAATACGGAAGCGTAACCAAGCGAAATAATGGTTGGCTCGGAAGTTCAGATGCTAGAGCAATGGCACGGTATACCAGAGACGCAGGTTCGAATCCTGATGCTCAATTTTTATCAACAACTATTTAAACAAAAGAAATATGTATCAGTGTTGCAAACACCTTAATTTTTCCCCAATAAGTTCATAATAACTGTGAATGTCAATTTAGGACAGTCACAATTAGCTGTACATTTAGAGTGGGATATATAGGTATTACCAAGCAAATTGTCCAGCACCATGTTTATTCCCTTTATTTTACTCATTTAGATAATTAGATAGGCGAGAGTTGACAACTCTTCACCATCATTATGTAAAAAGTCAATCTTGAAAACACTAAGATTCGAGAGAAAAATCAATGAAAATAGTCATGGATGATTTGGCGAGTAATATTTGAGCACTGTTCTTGCAACATCAAAAAACGAATTAAACTCACCTTCACATCGAGCGGTGATTTCTTAGCGTCTGCAAGCAGTTCCTGGAAAATAAAGAAGGCAGTGTGAGTGAAAAATGAACATTAACATTAAAATGTTAATTATATAGTATTTTAATCTGTGCATGCAGCATGTAACGGACGATCACGAAGAAAACGATGTGGTTACTGCTCAGTTTCTACGTTCATGTGTGATTTAACATTTCGCTTGGGGAGGGGGGTCAACGAAATTCCTTCTTTGAAGCAGATAAATGCACATATTATTATTATTGAGGCATTCCAACGTTACGTGTGATATTCACATAAAATGTAACGTTCTAGACATGCGATTGGATTATAATATTCACAATGAAATTATTTCATATAATTATGAAGTACAAGGTGGTTATAATTAAAGTGACGGTGTTCAGAGTGGTACAGCACGGGCTGTAATGAGAGTAGCAGTCTGAAACTTCGTAGATATGATAATGAAGCAATGCGCTCGCGAATTATGAAAAAAAAAAAAAAAAATAGTTCCAATTCTCGCCACCAGGGTAAAAAATGGCGCTGTAAGCAGTCAAAACGTGGTATAGTTACAGGAAAAAGGCAGGAAAGATCAAACACATGAGAACAATGGCTCTGGCATGTTTATTAGGAACTATGGTTACAAGAACTGTTCAATATGGCCTCCCAATTCAGCAACATGCTGCATTCGTAACACGGCATGGTCGACGGTTGCTCGCAGCATGTCTGGTGAAATCTGAGCGACATGTCATTGTATGCTAGCCTTCAGATCAGGCAGAGACCGGACATGTCCCTGATAGACACGATCTTTTAAATATCCCCACAACCAGAAGCCACATGGATTAAGGTCGGGGGATCTGGAAGGCCAATCATCTGGAAACTGCCTAGAGATGATGCGGTCATTAGTGAAGGTTTCTCGCAGCAAATCTTTCACGTGGCGAGCGACATGTGGTGTTGCCCCATCTTGCATGAAAATGGTGGTGTGTTCACAGTTCCGTTCTTGCAAAGCTGGAATCACGTGTTGCACAAGGAGGTCCCTATAACGTGCAGATGTCACTGTACACCTAACAGGCCCTCGAGGTGTCATCTCCTCAAAGAAAAACGGACCAAGAATGAAGGAGCTAGTGAACCCACACCATGCAGTCACGTAAACTGAGTGCAATGGTTGTTCCTGCACAACATGTGGACGAGTGGAACCCCATATGCGACAGTTCTGAGTATTCACTGTACCGACCAGAGTAAAATGCGCCTCGTCAGTCCACAGAATATTCCCCGGCCACATGTCATCCACTTCCATTCGTGCCAAAAACCGATGGGCAAACTCACGGCGTTGTGGAATATCTTGGGGTTTCAATTGGTGCACAATTTGAATCTTGTAGGGATACCAGTGTAAAATGCACCGCAATACCTTGCGAACTGTTGACCAGGGGAGTGACAATTCACGTGCCACAGCTCTAGCACTGGTTGCAGAAGTTGAGGCATGTGCTGCACGGTCAGCTACAGCTACAGCAACTTCGTCCACAACTTCCACGGGGATGGGCCGCCTTCCTCTCCCTGGTGCAACACCCAATTCACCTGTTTCCTCGAATTTCTTCATCATCTTCTTCAGCCCATTAATTGACATGGGCCCTCTTCTCAGCCCTTTCTGTTGGCGATATTTCCGCAGTGCAGCGTTACTATTGCTCCCATTCTGGTAAAACAACTTCACTAGCAGTGCACGGTCTTTCTTCGCAATAGCCATTGCTTTTTACACGGGAAAAATCAAACTTTTAATGTTCGGCGAACATTCACATCACTAAAGGAAAAAAAAACCAACAAGCGTCACCAACAACAACCAGGGAGCTCACACAATGGTTAGGCAATGTCACCGACTTTGACGTCAGAGTTACGGAAAATTCCACGTTTTGACTGCTTACAGCGCCATTTTTTACCCTGGTGGCGAGAATTGGAACTTTTTTTTTTTTTTTTTTTTTTTTTTTTTTTTTTTTTTTTTCGCGAGCGCATTGCTTCATTATCATATCTACGAAGTTTCAGACTGCTACTCTCATTACAGCCCGTGCTGTACCACTCTGAACACCGTCACTTTAATTATAACCACCTGGTACTTTGTAGTGTCTGATAACAGATGAAAAAACTAGTAAGTGATGACATAGCCTGAATGTATTTGTTTCTGAAACAAATAAACTAATGATAATATACGCATTCACAAACATTAAACCTTAATGCAATTAAAAACAATAATAATTTCCAGATTGCTTCATTTTGTTATTTACGTGGATATGGAGAAGGACCACTTTTCGTGGAATGACCCTATTGGTTAGGGTTACCAGACGTCCGGTTTTTCCCGGACATGTCCTACATTTTAGCCTTATGTCCGGCGTCCGGGAGGAATTTGAAAAATATCATAAATGTCCTACATTTTGAGCGTCACATAATATTAATTAGGAAAATACGTAACAGAACAAAATGATGAACGTTACAAGTCTATGGACTGCGCTTCCAAACTCACTAGTAAATTTATTTTGATTCAGTCCTTGCACAAAAAGAAAAAAAGTTTGTCCTGCTATTAAACAAACGAGAAAAGGGAAGCAATTCATGAACAAAGTTTTGGGACCACTTTCTGATAACGTCCGTGTTCAATGCCTGAGCAGAATTTCTTTCCTTAGGGTTTATACTGATGAAACAAGATGTTGCCCATTCTTATTCAATATAAATTGATTGTAAAGCATGGGTATAGAGAACAAAATTATTCAGGGTGTCTGCCAGTCATGAAAGTCAAGAAAAAGTAAAGAAATCAACAAGTAGGTCAAGAAGTCAATAAAAAGGCAATAAATTATTCTTGTGGTCAAGAATTTTTGCTATCATAATGACTGATTGGTTGATTTAGTTTATTTTACTTCACTTTTTTCTGTCCATTTGGGTAATTGCGAAGATGAGGATGAATGGTGGTAAGATAAGATGGATGAAGGAACAGTCACACCAACCGACACAAGCCCCACATAAGATTATACTGGATGCGAGTCCAGACGCCAAAGCCTCGCTTGTCTGTCAAACACAGTTCAGGATGCATTAATACGAGAAAGTAGATCTAATGCCCTTCTTAAATTCAGCTTCAGTTTTTATCTTAACTGGCCCTTTGGTAGGGTTTTTCTTTAAATAAATATTTATTTTGTTAATTACTAATTTGAAACTTTACCTAAGTAGTGGTCGAATAAATAAAACGTTAAGAAAAACGGAAAAAGTTCTAGAAAAGTCCAGAAAAAGTCAAGAATTCTGGATGTGCTATTTTGGTAGACACCCTGTTATTGATCTAAAAACTACCCAAAATGAAACTTCTGGAACCATTTTCAATTACGGTAATTGCTGAATATTAGTTTGCTATTACAGGTCATAATGCAAATGTTGAAGAGAGTACATTCATTACCATCAGCACAACAGACTCACGAGAGAATTTTTTTTTTTGTAAAGTCTGTAAAATGTTTGGTACTGGTCCCTATAATTTTAAAGAGTTTGACTGCCCACTCTAATATAAATATAGTTTGACTAAATCTGAAATTTTGATACAAATTGTCTTCTCTGAGAAATAACACTTAAATCATGTAGTAAGAGGTGCATTGATTAGTATAATTGCAAGTTTTGAAATTTTGCATTTAAATATTGATTGAGAATTCATTTTTTAAAACTGAAAAGTGTCATTTTCCTACTACTTTCTAATGTGTTCTATAGAAACATGTTTTATTTATTGAGAATGTTTTGTGTCCTACTGGGAAAGCATGCCCTACATTTTCCTTACAGCGATCTGGTAACCCTACTATTGGTATCATAAACAATTACTAGAATACAACACTACGATAATAACTGCGTAATAATTTTTATTTTCTAACAATTTCTTCTCCAAATAATCAATGTTCCATTGCTGGCTCTACTGGTTTTTAAAAATTCTCTCACCACATCTTAGCATCTGTCACATTTCAGTCACTTTCTACTGAAAAGTTTTACATGTCCAGACTTTACCAAAACATTGAACCAAAAATAAGAATCTTCAAAAGAAAATGACGTACAGAACAAAAGTTGAAAAGCCATATAATTGTTCACGAGAAATGGTTGCAAAACCCACAAGAAAGAAACCTTAACAAAGGCCCCACGGTGGCTCACTGCATTTTTCTTTCATAATGGCGTGTTAAGGAAGGAAGGGGGGAAAGCTGTACGTAGTATTGATTCCAGGAAATTTGATAGATTCACAACCAGGAGTTCAGTGACACAGCTACTGTTGTTCTACCTTCTGCATTATAAAAACAAACACAAAGACCCGACCACCAGACGGTGTCACGCCAGTCCAGTCTTAGTAATGCAGGAGGGTCCACTAACGCAATTTCACGTGCATCACGAAACTGCAGCAGCGCCACTTGCGGCAGGATCTTTATCAAGGATATCCCAAAGCAAGGCCGTGGCCTGTTTGAATGGTCTTGAGTGACATAAAATATAGATTTACTCATACTTTGCGCAGATCACAGACTATGTCACACTTGCAACCAACCAACTTGGAATACTTCTTTAATACACTTGCAACTATTGAAATTTGAGAATATTAGGATGACATTATGAGTAATATAATCTGTATAAAAATAGCTCTGGCGAGTTATTAGCACCAATAGGTAAATCTATGATAATTCAGGGTTTATTTTACCAAATTATTTTACTTCTACATGTACACTTAAACTACAATTTTAACATACAAATAGGTTTCTGCACTATAATTTGCTCAAGCTTATGCTTTTCACTGTAATTTGCAGTTGTCTACAGTTAATTGTGCGTAACCATGATTTACCTATAAAGATTTGGTAGTTGCAGTATGGAAAGAAAACTGACTTTATCTCCTTGAGCAAGGTCCACTTAACTTATGAACTTTTCATCAGTTCCAAATCGCTAAAAATTCTTGGAATATGCCTGGTAGAAGATATTTAAAAACAGCAACAGTCAAGGAAGAGTCTAATCATCGACAAATGTCGTCACCTGTCATTATGCCCTCACGTGATCATGGAGCGAATCCCTTTAGGAGGCCGCAACCTGCCAAATGCCTCGTAGCGCGTGACCGTTGCAGTTGGAAACTTGTAATAACGTGGAGCACTTCTCCCCGCTGTTGCGGTGCATAGCGGCCGCAATGCTCTTGGACTAAACCCCTCCTCCCCCATTAATATGCAATCCATGTTTAACTTCATATTGAGGGCAGCAGCATATCTTCTGGCTACTAGGTAAAAACTTGGAAATTAGCTTCTTCAATTCGACTTGAAATTGATCCACGATGGAAAGGGGGGAACTGCTGTAACTGCCAATTACGATTAGCTTCATGCGGCAGATCCACTTCATTACACGACACAGAGTTTCCAATGAACATTTCTGCAATGTCGTTACGAAAATGCTACTGGCTGGTTTGTTTGAATTAGGTTAGTTTACGCCGCTTTTCTACCAGTTTTCGCAACGATGAGGATAAGTGATGAACGAACCCTCACCAAGAACATCCAGGCTGCGATTCGAACCCGAAACCCCTGGCGTAGTAGCGCTCTGCTAACCATTCCGCTGACCTCCGTGGCGGCTATCACAATTTCTACCACATTATTTTAACTGTAGTTATTTTCTCTTAATTTTGTTATTCATTTAGTTTAAAATGTCCTCTTCTGTATTCATTACACATAACAAATACAGTACAGAGAGTGTTTCTGGTAAAAGCTTATTCCGAACACAATTGATAATTGTCCAAAAGAGTATTATTTTCTGCGTGATTAGTGACCATTTTTTAATATGGTGGACAATAATCCAGTCGATTTACCACGACTTTCAGAACGTTATCAGGACGTCATTTCTTACATTTGTGCAATTTTTTTTGTCTCATAAAATTTTCCTTAATTTGCCTTATGACGTTTTTCAAGCACTCTAGGCGTAATATACAAATATTACACGTCACATTGCTTCGGTAAAACACAAACGCAACCTGGGATAAAGAAATAAGAAACTACTTACAATTTTTCGATTTCAGGCTTCAGCCATCTTATTTCAGTAGTCCTCATGATAATTTTTTACCTCATTCTTTATTGATATTTTTTCTTTCCAGAATCGAATACAAGTTGACATAATTTCTACAAAGTTTTATATTAACAAATTTGAATATTTTTTTTACAATATTGTCTGATTTTAACTTATTATTGAATAATTTGAAATAAAATAGGTTTAAAAAAAATTGCTACTATGTTGGGATATGGTTTGCTATGGTGAACAATAGATGGCTCTGGACTTGAGTATTTTTCTAACATTTTTCTTTATTGTTTCTGAATGTGGAAATGAGTTAATATATTGATCTTTTTTACAGAATTTAGAATTATATTTGAAATTGAGAAGATAAACCACGTGTAGGAAGATAACGAAGTTTAATTTCTAATTGTCATAAAGAAAAATGTATGTAATTTCCTTTTATAGAAGTAATAAGAAAGCTAAATTTCTCTTGCCAAATGGCTTTGATATCAATATCATTTGCATGATATTGATATAGCCTATACCATAAAGGATAAAAGCAACAACATAGTTAAGGATACATCTTGCAGTCGAAATATGAAACTATCAAGTATTTATGACATAAATCTACATTTATTGCAAGGTCAACATTACATTTAATATTCGCCGTCAATCCTCGTACTGAGAAGTCATTTTAAGTAGACTTCGTATTGGGCACAGCAGTCTCATCCAAGGTAATTTTGCTGCAAGGGCTGGACCCTCCAATGTGTCGTGTCTGTAATGCTATTTTAAGTGTTCGGCATATTCTTATTGAATGTGCCGATATTACTTTCGCAGACAGAGTTTTAACCTTCCCAATTGTTTATCATCCACGTTTGGCGATGACGAGTGTTTTAACAAATGTTTTTAGCTTTTAGAGAAGTTGTTTCTGTGTTTTGCTTGTCCTCTGAGAACCTTGAACTTTAACATTCCTCAAGGGCCGGCCACCATGGTGGAGTGGTTAGTACATCGTACTACGACGCTTCGAATCCCGGCCGGGGCATGGATATTTGCGAGTGTCCACTCATCAAATTAGCCAAAAAGTGGCACAAAGCGAAGTAAAATAAAGCAAATCAATCAACATATGTCAAGGGAGCAAAATGGTAATATGTGCCGACGTACCCAAACATTTTAGTCATAACATTCGCCGTCGTTCTATTATTCATGGGTTGGCAAAACTTCCTGAATTATTTACTCGAAAGTTAATTCCCAATGTCTTCCAGGTAGCAAGGCGCCCGTCAGCCGAGGACGGGCCCAGAGGTGGCAGGTGTCTGCCCCGTGGCCCCCGGCTCTCCCGTGAACCCTTCCACCCCAACCCTTCGGAACGGGGTATCGATCCAGAACGGGCAGAATCGGCAAGCAACCCCCAAGCGACTCCAGCCGGAAACTTCTTGGATTCGGCGATGCGACGGTCGAATTCGAGACGTCGGTCGATTATGGACGACTACACGTAAGGCGCATGGAAATTCCACCTAAATCAAAACTGAGTTACTTATTGATAGGGACATTGAATTTTCGCGATTCGCGAAATGTAAAAAAAAGATGCAATTTTGAACATCCTGCACGTAGCTACACCCCCAATGATGAAATATGCATGAGTTTTATTCGCGAAGTAATGCGAAATGTGTGCTTTTCCACGAAATAACCGTGAAATATCATCAAATTAAGTAGAAAACACGCAAAAACCGCCAATCGACGTTGTGCGCGCAAACTGTCGATTTGTAACGAAACGTTTGCCTAAAGTTTAGTACCACTTGCAGCTGAAGAACGTTAGTAGATAGAAAACAGGCATTTAAAAACAGACCGGTTATAACCGGTTATACAAGTGTCATGTGCCATCGGGCTAAAAACATCAAGTGTCATGTGCCATCGGGCATTTAAAAACAAACCGGTTATAACCGGTTATACAAGTGTCATGTGCCATCGGGCACTTAACAAGTGCAATCAGGTAACCCTGTGTCGGGATGTGCCATCTTGCATCTTGGAACATGCATGTTAGAACATGTTATTTCCCAGTAGGGAACAGTGCATCTTGGGCTAAACTGGTTATAACTGGTTATACAAGTGTAACTTGTCATCGGGCACTTAAGAAGTGCAACTTAAGGCTATGCCTACCCCTCTGCAAGAGGCCACCCCTCTGCAAGAGGCCACCCACACCCACACACACACATACATACACACACACATATATACATATTTATTTCTGGTTTAAGTTCAATTGAGCACCAGGCTCAATTTGCATATCTAGTATTAAAACAATGTAATTCTTCTAGAATTGCTCCGTGACAACAGAGCCATCTATGTGCAAATGCCTGAACTCGGTGAACATTTGGGAACAAGTCAATTTTTTTCAATACTACATCATTTTATACTCTCTTTGCCAGTAATAGGGAATGGTAGTAAGTGTTAGACAAAGTACTTTGGAGCTGAATATGCCTTTCTTAAGACGTCGTATATTGCTAAAATATCTTTAATTTACATATTTCTCATACCGCCGTATCTTGTTCTATTAGGCCTCTTCAAGAAAATTGCCAATTAGTGAAAATTAATTGAGCACAACAGCAAAAGAGGCTAATAGGCAAGCATACAATGATATGGGGATATGTGAATTGTCGGTTTCTTCAATCCAGATAAAAGGATTGAATAGAAACTGGGATATTTTGCATCCAGTTTGTTTGTTCTAATCTATTCATATTTAGAGTCAGGCATATATCAATACACACGGCATTAGGTCAGTGCTTTCTGGGACATGCATGTTTGTACAGGTATTTGTGCTAGGCCAGTTTCCCAGATTCCTGCGCCACGGAGTTGTGGGATCAATATTCGGGGCAATTTCTCGGCGCGGCAAGCAACAGGTGGGATCGGATCGATATTTCGAGCAGAACAAGTTCTATCGCACGGTGCACAGTCCTATTTTCCTGCAGCAAAAGCTCCGGCAGTTTTATTCTGATCGATTAGTTCCAGACAATTCCGCTCCCCTAAGCGTGGAGGCGCTGCGGTCGCAATTGCATGCACGCTCGGCAGAAAAACAGGAGGTGCATTCAGAAAGAAAGTACTTCGGCAAAAATGTTGGAGAATAGCTCATGTTTCTGAATGCACCCCAACCCACCCCCATACCTACCTACCCACATCCATACATATTTACTTCCCGGTCCACTTCTATTGCATCATGTTGTACAATATTAATTGATGACATAATGTGATTATGTGGTATTTTCTGATTGGTTGCTTATGACATAATGCGATTATATATTACGTTTAAATAAGCAGTGTTTCTATTGGCTCTGTAAAACTATAAAAGCCAGGGCACAGTGCAGATTCTTCACCATTGCTGGATCGGTAGTGGAACCCACAAGTGGGGGATAGAACCTGAACAGGCTCCACCAAAGTATAGGAGACTTGAAGCATATAATTTGGCGGAATAGCCCAAGTAAGGTCATAGAGACTGATACAATAAAAGCCAATTTTTGGCAGGGGGGGGCCAAAGTGGTTCCTAAATACAAAATCTCAAGAACTAATTGACATAGAGCTATGCAGTTTTTTTTGTCTGCCTGGTACTCAAGTGCTCTATTATTGTAGACTATAGTCGAGAGCCCCAACTCAATTTTCTTCTCTGATTCTTGTTGTTCTATAGCTGGTCTAGGAGGTTTTTTAAGTGCTAAAGGTGTGTGAATATAAAGCTCTGTTCTTAAATATTGTATATTAATAATTTATTGCCTGAAATTATACAATTTGAAAAAGAAACCTATAAAAATAAACATATACCCCAGTATAAACTCTATTTCATGATATTTGTTGTTTTTTCTATAATTTTTATTAACATAAAATTATAACAATTTTAGTTAAGTGTGAGTTATTCCAACAATTTTTTCTAATTGTATATAAATAAACAATAGGTAAAAATGAGTAACAAAATAATTAGATCAAACCAAAAACAAGAAATCTTGTATAGAAATGAATATACTACAACAGACATAGATGATGATCTCTCAGATATTCCAAATTTTCTGGCTAAACTGAAGCAAAAAATTATAGATGCAATTCAAAGCATGCTTTTGAAATGTTCCCTCAAAATATACTTCACTCTATCCTCACTGTATATAAATCCTCGTGGTGAACAAGAACAATATTCTCATTGTACCCGTGTGTCAATTTTACACCGTGATGATATCACTTGTTTGAATGATATTTATGATAAAATGTGTGAACAACTTAAACTGAAACAACAAGAATTTGAAGGCAGAGGTTCAGGATGGCGATTGTGTAATACTGATCATAAACTTGAAATTAAATTAGCTCGATATACTCCCCTTGGTGGTGGGTCTAGTTATATTGAGCTGCCCAAAAAGATTAGAAACAAACATGCTGTGTTAAATATTCAAAATGAAGATGATATGTGTTTTCTTTGGTGTATTATAGCACATTTTTATCCAGCACCAAATAATAAACATCGTGTCTCTCACTATATGAAATATTTTGATGAGTTTGAACAAATAATGTTTGGTATCCAATATCCAGTAGGTATTTCAGCTATCCAGCAATTTGAAAAACAATATGAACAGCACCACAATCAACCATTAGCTGTGTTTGTTTATGGCTATGATGAAAAATTCCACATTAATGTACTTAGACACCATCCACCAGCTAATAATGCACATATTATTAGATTGCTGTATGTTTCTGAGGGAAATCAAAAGCATTATTGTTTGATACAGGATCTCCCAAAATTAGTGAGAAACCAAATAACATTATATCATAATAGAATTACCATATGTGATTGTTGCCTATCAATATTTCATGGCACAAGTATGAAAACAAGAGAAGAACAATTAAAGGAACATATTGAAAAATGTTACCTCTACCCCTGTGTGACTTATAAGTTTCCACTCAAAACTATAAAATTCAAAAATTTTAAATCACTAGTGCAGCATCCATTTGTGATCTATGCTGATTTTGAGACAATACAGAAACCAATGGCAGTATGCCTCCCAGATTCAAATTCATCATACACAACACATATTGCTAAACATGTCGCTTGTGGTTTTGCTCTGAAATTGGTAAACACATATCACACAAACAGTCCACCCCCTTATATTTATCGAGGTGAAAATGCAGCCCAAAAATTTATCCAAACTCTTCGAGAGTGGGTGGAAACACTTGCTCCAATTTTACATAACACAAAACCGATGAATGATCTTACACCAGAGCAACAAGACCAACATAATAATGCAACACAGTGTGCATACTGTAACAATAAGTTTGATTCACATTGCCCAAAAATTCAACATCACAATCACTATAGTGGGGATTTCATTGCCAGTATTTGCAATCCATGTAACTTGAAAATACAGAGATACAAATTTATTCCAGTATTTATTCACAATTTGCAAAATTTTGATGCACACTTGTTTATCTCAGAATTGGGATATGATGCAGAGGATATTAATATTATACCACGCAGTAAAGACAAATATATCACCATAGAGAAAACTATTAGATTAAAAAATGGAAAAATTGTTTCTCTCAGGTTTCTTGATTCATACCAATTTCTATCTAGTAGCTTGGCAACTCTGGTGAAACAATTAACCGATAGTGAATTTGTTCACACGAAGAAATATTTTGGTGATGATAACATGAAATTGCTGAGAAGAAAGGGTGTCTACCCTTATCAATACATGGATAATTTTGATAAATTTAATGAGACACAGTTACCACCACGAGAACAATTTTATAATCATCTTCAAGATGAGGAGTGTAGTGAGGAAGATTATCAATATGCCCAGAAAATTTGGAATACACTAGATTGTAGAACAATGGGAGATTATCATGACAAATATTTGATTCTGGATACCCTCCTATTATCTGATGTGTTCGAGGCTTTTAGAAGTAGGTGTTTCCACATATATCAACTAGATCCTGTATATTATTACACAACACCTGGTCTATCCTGGCAGGCTATGTTTAAGTATACAGGAGTTGAAATTGGTCTTGTTGACAATATTGAGCAGTTCATGTTTATTGAGTCTGGTAAACGTGGTGGTATAGTACAGTGTCCTTTGAGGTATGCAAAAGCCAACAATAAATATCTAGCTGATTACAATCCTGGCAAATCTTCTACATACATACTATACATTGACATGAACAATTTATATGGTTATGTCATGACCCAATCACTCCCAATTGGGAACTATCAATGGATGACTAATGCAGAACTTGAAAACCAGGATTTTCTAAATTGGGGTGAAGATCATCCAGTGGGTTGTCTATTAGAAGTTGATTTAGAATATCCATCTGATCTTCATGATGAACACCATGGATTTGCTATGGCTCCAGTTTCTCAGAAGATTCCGGGTACAGGGGAAACAAAATTGGTGTTATCTTTTGAAAACAAATATAATTATGTGCTTCATTATCGACTGTTACAATATTATGTCAAGCATGGTTTGAAACTCACCAAAATCCACAAGGGATTGAAATTTGAGCAACAAAAATGGTTAGCCCCTTATATTCAAGAAAATACAAATCGCCGCATACAGACAAATTCCAAGGTTGAGAAAAATTTGTATAAATTAATAAACAACTCTATTTATGGGAAATGTCTAGAGGATAAAAGAAATAGGGTGAGATGCTCTTTGGTGTCTGATCCTAAAAAAATCCAGAAGCTTATTAATGACCCCACATACAAGAGCTTTAACAGCATCACAGATGATCTAACTCTTATTGAGAGGAACCCTGTCAGTGTAATATGTGATGCACCAATAGCTGTGGGTGTTGCTGTACTTGAATTATCAAAGTTGGAGATGTATAAGTTCCATTATGATGTTATGAGGCCCAAAAATAATATTCAGATAGCCTACATGGATACTGATGCTTTTGTATATGTAATAAAAATAGATGATTTATACAGTGATCTGTTTTCTATGAGAGAACATTTTGATTTTAGTAACTATCCAAAAGATCATCCACTGTACAGTGTTGAAAATCAGATGATCCCAGGAAAAATGAAAGATGAGGTGGAAGGGTCCATAATATCAGAATTTGCTGGCCTCAGGCCAAAAATGTACTGCTTAAAGATAGATGGCAAAAATGAAATAAAAAAGGCCAAGGGTGTGAGTCTAAGCTGTACTGCTAAACTCACAATAGAAGATTTCAAAGAGTGCCTATTGAAAAATGAAACCTTATTAATGTCAGCTCATCATCTTACTAGTAGATTGGATGGTGTCCATACCACTATAAAAAACAAAATAGCACTCAATGGCAATGATAATAAATTGCAAATATTAGATTGCAATGTTCATACAAGAGAGTATGGACACTATAATACAAGCAAATCTTGCAACAAATGTTCATCATAGATAGATGTAACTTAAAAATTGTTATATCTCCATCCCTAATTGAGCTAGGAGGATGGTTGATAACTTGTTAAACATATAGAAATTAAAATTGTTCTATTATTCTTTCATTCTTCACATCATATATGTATGACTTCTCTACAATTAAAATTGCACTGCATGTAGTGTTCTCTGGTAGTGCATCATGAAATTCACATACTATTTTAATATTAGTTCTATCATTTATAACTACTAATTTTCTTTTTGAAGCATTTATTAGAAACATTGGCCTATGAGCTATGAATTCATCTGGATCATAATACATATTCATATTTCCTTCAGTAACTCTCTTAAAAGCAGAGTATCCTTCATACAATTTTAAATAATCTCGATTTGCTATGTTCAAATTGTAATTTTCACGCGGGAACACTTCATTTCTACCATTCTTTAAATATATGTTTTTAATTTTACAGTCATCAAACTGGCTGCTGTCTTTTTCTTGATTGTCATCTCTTGCTGTTTGGAACAGTACAGCTACAAACTCTGGCATGTCATATCTTAAAGATTGAAACTGTGTTGTAATATCATATTCAAAAAACTTGCCTTCCACAGCTTTAGATATGCACTGGTAAGTATAAAAAACTAAAGGAATTTTTGGATTCTTCAAGATGTTGGATTTATACTTGAGAGAATAATTTGCTTCATATTCAACAATTGGCATTCTTAGTTCCATGGACTGTATAACACATTTTACAGCCTCTGGCAAGCTAGCATCATTTGCTGTACCATCTGCATTTAAAGTTTTGTACCTCATGATGGCATTGTTATCATTGGGTGCTCTACGAAATATGATGCTAAGACCTCCTTTCCACATGATCTCTTTGTAATCACTAAAGAATCCAAATAGCAATCTCATAGGGAACAACACTGTGTGAGATTTTGTTAGAATTTTTGTACCTGCTTCGAATCCAGCAGCTTTGTAGTAAGCACTTTCTGCTTTAGATAGTTTCAAAGTTCCTATTGTAGTGGATGTAATACCAGGGTAATCAATTCTGTCTATGACTGTGCCATGCTTCTTGACTTCAACTTGTGAGAACAAGAAGGGTACAAAGTTATTTATAAGTTTCACATTAGCAGTAGGAGGAAATTCTTCACCAGTGCTCTTCTTAACAATATCAAATTTTATATACAAATCTGATCTGTGTGGATGAATAAACCCATCCCCTGCTGTGATTTCAAACTCGATCTCTTTGTTGGGTTCATTGAGGTTTGCAAAGGTCCTCCTGTTTGGAGGGAAGGACTGTAATTCATAACTTTCAATATTTTCCATTTTGGGTATTTATTTATTAAATATTTATTTCAATTACTGCAGTGGTATTGGCACCAGCAAAATCAACTATCTCATTCTTCTCATTTGTGATTGTTATCTCTATGTAATTAACTTTGTCATGTGAAACTGGAAAATAGATTGGTGGGATGGGGGAATAGAAAATTGGCTCCATGAATTCAGAATTTGGTTTGAATGTAGCTATGATACCTGTTTCCTTGTGTCTACCAACTGAATTTTCTTCAGCTTTGATAATCATCCCTTTAGCAATGTTGCAGTGAATGTTCAATGTCTCTATAGCCAAGAATTTTGGTATGAATTTACCTATGTGTCTAATACCTGGTTCTAGTTTGGTGTTGTTGGGAAATCCTAAAATCTCACCCATGCTAGACAGGTCTACCGTTTCTTGAGCAGACACAATCTCCACTCTGTGTGTTACAGAATTCTGAGATAGGAGTACACTGTTGCCAAGTTCTGATTGTAAAGTAGATAAATTATACTGTCCAGGGGGAATAACAATTTTCTCATTGCCCACAACTATAGAATTATTATAATTTGTTACATTTGGAATAAGATACATGCTGTAGAAAGCTCTGAGAGCTATGGATTTTGGATATATGATATCATCATGGAGATGTAGTTTCAAGATCGATGTCTCACTAGAAAGATGAAAAATTCCCATGCTTAATGTACCACACAGCTTTTTGAAAATCTTCTAATTTGATGTTATGTATTTTATTCAAAATTCTGAGCATGGTAACACAAACATGACCACATATAATTTGATTGAAATTTTGTATACGCTCATCATTGTAATAAATGTTTACATGTTTTAAATAATTAATTAATTCTGTAGGGGGCACCCCACCAAAGGAGTCAAATATGTAAGCATTGTTATTCTGTTTATAATAGCATATCCAGTGTGTACCAATATTTTTGGACATATCCAAGTTAACCACACCACATTCTCGAGCCCCCCAAGAAGGGGGAGAACTATTTTTAGGGAGAGCGTCACTCATGAAAACACCTCTGAAATACTTAATTTTAAATATTTTAACTAAAGATTCAATATCTTGGTTGGTGAGTGCTTCTTCTTTTTTTTAAATTTTCTGAGAGCTCTGGATTTCATACCACTGAGTACCCTAGACTTTACACCACTACCCCCTCGTAGGGGGCTCTCCATAGCTAGATTATGTCTTTTCTGTTCTTCTAGTTCTGCTTTATTCTTTTTTGAATCTATTACAGTTTTGGCAATAGCAGCGCTCCCGCCAGCCAAGCTCCCGATAGCCCCTAGAGCAGCTAAGATGGCAGGGATGCTAAATATGAACCCACCACTATGTGATTTTTTTCTTCTATTTTGCAACCTTTTTAATTGTGATGTGCTAAGTAATAATTTCATTCCATTCCCTTTAGCTATACATTGTCTCTTCTTCTCTTGTTGTTTTTTAGTTAAAATTGGATTAATTTTTAAATTTTTAAGATTATGATATGGAATCTGGTAGACAATACCTTTAGGTTTCATGTTATTATTATTATTTAAGGGTATTTATATTACAAACCCCACCCTAACTTTTGTTTTGTATTCATAGCAATTGTTGTACCCAATGCAGTTATTTTTTCACCCAACGAAGCATCTCTGCTGGTTAATCTTCCAAATGCTGCTTCTTCTAATTTTTGATCAGCCACATGTCGAGTATCAAGATCTGCATGTCTATTGTAAGCAATGTCATGTTCCTTGCAGGCTGCATCGAGAGGATTAACTCCCTTGTCTCCCCTCTTCAATCTCTTGTCAAGTTTGGTACCTGGACCACAGTACTGATAGCCAGGAACATGTACCTCAAATGGCAGTTTATTAATAATATCATTAACTAAGCCTTTACCCTCTGCCATGTTCCAGAATTTAGGTGGTAGAGTATTGATAATTTTAATCAAGTATCCTATGCCTTTAGGATCATTTGCAATAAAAGTAGCTAGCTTGTTACTAATCATATCTACAATACCCATCTTCTCATTGTAAAAATTGTTGTTTCCAGCATTCTCTTCCCCTGCTATCACCAACAGCCTGTCTATAAGTTTTCTTACATCATTAATCCACACAAACTCTTTAGCTAAAGTGTTGTATTGCTTGATACCACTTCCAGTCTTGAGTTGGTTCCAGATGGGCTTGATAAGGTTCTTGTACTTGTCTCCACTACTTGATTTAACTCTGTTCTGACTAGCATCGTTGTTTTGATACAAGGCATCAGATAGTATAAGAATATCTGAATAACTTTGATAGTCTTCTTCAGTAAAATGTTTTGGTTGCTTCTTGGTTAAGAGCTCCCATAGACCAGGGGTACCAGGGTACCTTGACCAACTGTTTTCATCACCCAAATTGACTTTTATGTTGTCCCCCTCGAATGTCACTCTAGACTTCCCTATTTTCCAAACTGCTCCTTCATTAGGTTTCATAGTAGGGTACAGTCCAAAGACCTCATCTTTCTCAAACTTGCCTGTACTCAAATAATCCCTTGCCAAGGGCCCCAACTCAATTTTCTTCTCTGATTCTTGTTGTATAGCTGGTCTAGGAGGTTCTTTAAGTGCTAAAGGTGTGTGAATGCTAGATAAGGGGGTAGGAGGGAAGTCTGCATAGTTTTTAGCAGTGAGAGGCACCAAATCATTGATGAGATCTTTATTTTGCTCTGTGATGCTTTTAATTTCCTTACCAAGACCACTGATAGCATCTATAATAGGCTGATCTTGATGCTTGCGCTGCTCATAAAAGCCTCTGTTCTCATCCTTCCACCCCTTGAAGCGTTTAGCAAGATACTCATGTAATTTTAAATTATCTTCAATTTTATGTTTTGACATATTTATATTTTTTGATTGATGGTTATTTATAATGTTTCGACGTTCAAAAAGTCGTTGATTTTATTTCTAAATTTCCCATTGTTAGGTTTTCTTGTCATGTCGATCGTAGCAAATCCAAAATCATCGGTGTTCCAACATGAAGAGCAAAATTTTGAAAATTGATTATAATTTAAATCTCCCCCAACATAGTCATCGTAAACATGTTTCAGATTAGTATGATCTTGGCGAAATAAACAAATTAAATTTGTATTATCTCTTAATAACTGCTTGGGAATCTTGGAGTAAGTTTGAGCTAAGTAAAAGCAATCTATTTCCCTATGTCTACCCTGTGTAAAAAAATTTCTTATCTCATTCTGATTTTCTAGAATCACATCATCAAAAACAACAACAGAATTCTTCAAACAGTGATCGAGAGGTTTTATTTTTGAATCAAATGTAGATATGTTAAGTCCCTCATACACCTTCATGAGTTGCTGGTATTTTGGTTGTTCTAAACTTCTTGAAAATACATACAAGTGTCTATTTTTCCAGTGTAACCAGTTAGGGGCCAGCAAAAAATTATCTACAAGCAAGGTAGTCTTCCCACAACCTGAAGGCCCTACTATGAGGCATCTTATGTGATCAGGCAGCAACTCACCATTTCTCTTAGTAGTTTTTGCTATATCTGGCAATCGCTGTACAACATTCCATGTTGGTGTCAAAGAATAACTTTGTCTGCATCTATCCAACTTTTCTCTGCTAATCCAAGCCATTTAACATAAAGTTTATTATTCTTTTTAAGTAATACTTTTTCAATTAGATATGTGTCTGGATATTTTGTTTTACTGAGCTCCTCTTCATAAAATCTCCCTTTTAGTATTTTATTGCTACTATCTTTTATTATATAGGTATTTCTATTCCCTGGCAAAACTTGAACTATAGTGAATAACTCTGTAGACCAATTCTTAGTAAATCCCTTCTCGAATAAATGTTTAAATTTACTAATTCTTACTTGTTCTCCTATTCTGAATTTTGGTTTCTTAATTGTATGTTTATATTTATTGCAGTAAACAGTAGAAATCAATCTTGCCTCATCAGCTTTAGTTACCTCAGCTGGTTTCATGTGAATAGTACTGTGTACTGAGTTATTATAATTATGAACTAGGCTAGGTAAAATATCTATCCACTTGTAATTACCCTGTAGAGTAAATTGCCTCCACATTAGATGTTTTAATGTTCTATTGAACCTTTCCACTATACTTGCTTTGAGATCACTATATGTAGAATAATGTTTAATATTATACTGTTCCATTAACTTGCTAAATGTAGAATTATAAAATTCTTTTCCTCTATCTGTCTGTAGATATTTTGGTGTCCTGCCTTTGCTAAATATCAATTTAAAAGCTTCAACAACACAAGCACCTGTTTTGGATTTTAGGGGAATTGCCCATGCATACTTACTAAATGTATCGATAACTGTAAGCATGTACTTGTAATTATGATTTATCTTATGTAAATTTTTCAAAGTTCCTGTTGACATTTCTATCAGATCTGCTTGAAACAGATCATCTATACCCTTTGTCACCACACTCAATCGCTTGTAGTTGCGACGAGCTGGCTTATGTAATTCATAAACTATATCTTGTCTTGACATCTAATGGTATAAGAGAATATGACATAAAATGGATTATCCTCTGGGTATAATTGTTTCACTTCAAATAATAATTGATCACCTGCTTCTACATTAAAAACAGATAATTGTTCATCCTCATGTACTTTATATCTTTTTGCAGATTCATCCCAGTATGCAACAGGTATCTGAAGTGCTCTATGAACACCATCTTTTCTTTGTATGGTGAACTGTGGTACTTCAAAATGCTTACCACTCTTCAAGTAACCAAATTTGAGAAATTTAATATTACCATCGAGGAAAAATTCATGAGACTGATTGTAAGGGTACAATTTGTAAACATTGCCTGCATTGACATATGTCCAGCGACCTCTAGTATTTGGAATACTCTGTAGTCTAACAATATCAACAGTAAAAAAATGTTTTAATTCTTGTTCCTCCAACCTGCTTAATATTTGTTCCAGGTGTTCCTCTATGGTTTGTACTACTTCACTGTAGCTAGGTTTGATTCTCACATCAACATACAATCGTTTGAACTCTTCCTTGAGGTTGTGGAGTTGTGTGGTGAAATTAGATAATGCTGATTCTTGAGTAGATTCCAGAGTAGCAAGCTGTAGCTTGATGTTTGATATAATCTCTTGTAAACTCTCTACAAGTTTCAATTTGGTACTCTGGCTTGCAAGATCGTGCACTTGATTTTTGATTTCCGCAAATAATGCATGAAGTTCATTGATTATCTGGGTGGTAGGTAAAGTATTAATAGTATTTTGAATTACACCAATCTCTTCCTGTATGTTTTTGATGTCCTCTGACTTGAGAATTCTATTCACTGCTCTTTTTACAGATCTTAACTCTTGGGAAGTGGGCAAATTAGCTACAGTGTTTTGAAGTGTGGTCAAGGCTTCTTTCACAATATTTAACTCGCTGGCATCTGCAACACTGCTCAAGGCATCCTGAAGATGCTTTAAGTCATCTTGGGTTGGTGTAGATTGCTGTAATATTTGCAATTTGTTCTGAATGTTATCTATGAGATGGTGAAAATGCGATAATTCAGTTTCGGTATTCAGATTTTCCAATTTGGTGATTTGTTCTTGAATAATGTTTAAAGTTTCGGTTATACCTGGCAACTTGAATTCTAGAGTTTCTTGTACATTTGTTAATTCATTTCTCATAGTAGTCAAAGTATCCTCAATGTGAGCTATGGTACCCTGTATCTTACCAAAATCTTCATAAGTTTCTAACTGTAGCTTGATATTGGCAACGCTGCGTGCGATAGCATTTAATTCTGAAGATGAAGGAAGATTATCGATAAAATTTTCTAATGTTTGTAGTTTAGCTTGAACTTCTGCTATAGCTGTATGCAACTGATCTGTTTGGAGTTCAGTTTTAATATTTTCCAGTGAAGGGATCTCAAAAGATTGAAACTGCTCTTGTAATTCTGCAATACTGGCATTGAGCTGTTCATATTCCCCCTGAGTTTTGATATTTTGAATAATAGAAAGCAGTTCTGTGCGAAGAGTATTCGCTTGATTGTTTAATTCTTGTTTTAATTGCTCTGTAGCAGTTGTTTGTATTTGTCTAAATTTCTCAAGTTCAATTTTCAATTTGCCTACACTCTCCCCCAAGCTTTGAAGGTTGTCTATGGATGCTAAATTTGTATATTTTTCAAGTAGGGATTTGAGTTCACTATCAATTTTCACTATGGGGTTAATCAATTGAGTTTGGAGATTAGTAATCTCTGTTTGTATATTTAAACTTAGTGAATTCTGTAAGATTAACAAGTCAGCTTTAAGCTTTTTTAATCTTTCATCTAGTCTGGCAATGTCACTTGAATTATCTGGTATTTCTTGTCTTCTTCTGTTTCCAAATATATCCATTATGTATATTAATTTTGAATATGTATTATTTAATATATTTTTTGTTTACGGTATTTTTATATATTCATGAGAGAATAAATTAATTTAATTTCCATGAAGAAGGGGATTAGCTTATCATACTCGCCAATAATTTCTGCATAGAGATAATCATCTTTCTCTACATCGTATGTGCTGTCAGGGTTCATATTATTGTGTTTAATTCTATACAGATTTCTACCTATATGTATATTTACCCCCGTAGGGGGCCTCCCTTCCCCCGTGCTAAAAGAAACAGATATTTGAATTTTACCTGTGACAGGAATTCTATAAGATGCAAGATTATTATTGAACACAAGCAATTGTTTCCCTGTATCCTCATCAACCTGATACCAGATACTATTCAGATGGATGATAATTATTCCTTTTAATTGGCGATGAATTTCTTTAATTACATCCATGTTTACAGCTGTTTTCTCTACAGGTTGAATATGTTTCTTAAATCCAAACAGGTTCATTGGCATTATTTTTCATTGGGTTATTTATTATCATGAAATAAGTATCAGAACTTTATGCCCAAGATGCAAAAATGGGTGTGGGTAAACTTGGACCAAGATGCAAGAGAAATCATGCGACACACCCTTGACACAGAGTCGCGTGATTGCACTTGATGTTAAGTGCCCGATAGAGGCAAGTTACACTGTATAACCGGAAGTGGACCGGAAGTGGACCGGAAGTGAACCGGAAGTAAACCGGAAGTGGACCGGAAGTGGACCGGAAGTGGACCGGAAGTGGACCGGAAGTGGACCGGAAGTGGGTGTGGGTGGCCTCTTGCAGAGGGGTGGCCTCTTGCAGAGGGGTAGGCATAGCCTTAAGTTGCACTTCTTAAGTGCCCGATGACAAGTTACACTTGTATAACCAGTTATAACCAGTTTAGCCCAAGATGCACTGTTCCCTACTGGGAAATAACATGTTCTAACATGCATGTTCCAAGATGCAAGATGGCACATCCCGACACAGGGTTACCTGATTGCACTTGTTAAGTGCCCGATGGCACATGACACTTGTATAACCGGTTATAACCGGTTTGTTTTTAAATGCCCGATGGCACATGACACTTGATGTTTTTAGCCCGATGGCACATGACACTTGTATAACCGGTTATAACCGGTCTGTTTTTAAATGCCTGTTTTCTATCTACTAACGTTTTATCTTCGATCACACCAGGAAGACGCTGCAAATTGGGATTTCCCATGCACATAATCTCAGTTTGAAAACTTCGTTCCCTGTCAAGCTGCATTCCTTTCTTCCCCCGAATGTATACTCAAATTCCAGTTTCATTGAACTTGCTAGCTGTAGCAGCGTTAAGATTAGTCTGTTCCTGCACATCAAGGGAAACAATGGTGTAATTTGTGTTCAGTCATGAATGAATTTTGTTTATCATCATGTGATTTTCAACATGTGTTTGTGTATGTGCAGTAGTGATTATTTTATTTGTTGGACAGCAAGGATATCCTTTAAATACATACAATGAATAAATCACTTGAGATATGCAATTTAGAAGTGAAGTGATTTTGTGTTGATGTTTTCTTTTTGGTTGGACAGCTAAGTACTTGTGTATGTGTACAGTCTTAGAAAAAAATACATGGGCCACGGGACGTAGAATTTCGTAACGTCTTAAAGCCTGTTGTTTATGCAACCCAAATAACAAAATATTCGCTTAAGTTTGCCTGGTGATTCCGAGTTCTCGGGAAGGATTGAGCTTTGATAGCATGAGTCACATGACTCGTGCCCCAGCCACAACAAACAGCTGGGTGCTACGATGCCTCCAGAAGAAAATTTCAGGAACTGGTTTCTTGACAAGAGCTACTCGTAAGGAAATACTATTCTTTCAAGTGATATTAGAGTCATTGTCAAGAAGGTTCGCTTAAATGATGGTTCTCATCACAGACCACATGCCACACGTTAATTGTTTAAGTCCAGTTCATGCACTGGACCTACAGATTAAAATGGGATCCGAACCAAATGCGTCTCTATTTGGTATTGAATTCGGAAGCCTTTCATTACATGGCGAAGACGTTACCACTACGACATCAGAGAGGCAATGGAACCCCTTGAGAAAGAGATAAGCGAAAATTGCTACGTGACAAACCATATTTGCCCGTAAATTTTAAAAATAAGACAATATTTTGTACTGACAGTTTCGAACCGTGGGAGTCCCGGGTTCGATACCCGGTGGAGGCACAAGTGGTTCGGATCCCACTTTAAACTGTAGGTCCAGTCCCGATTAGCCTTACTGCGCATAAAGCGGACTTAAAACACCAAATCAAACCAAACCAAATCGAACCGTGGGAGAGGCATATATTTTTTTGTACCATCGTCCATTTCACGAGTTTATAATTCTTCCTCACCGACTCGAGTAACGCGAGTGGTAGAAGAAAAGCGAAGTAAAATAACTGAAACAGAAATAAAAGGAAAAAGCGAAATAAATTTTATTCATAATATTCTGCAGTCACTTGAGTTGTATTCGCGGGATGCCATCTTTAAAGAAAGCCGTGGTCTCTTCCTTGTCTTTTTCGCTTTCTTTGTGCTCTTGCTTCCCCCGTCACGATTGGTCTAAAACTAATTAATGCGACGTTAATTAAACAATCCAAACAACGAAACAATGCACAATCAACTGCACAAAACAACATTCCAAATGTTTTCGAATCGGAAAACAATTGAGATGCTGTAAAATGACTTAAGATGCAGTAATAAAGTGGGAATTCGGTACCGTATAGCATTAAATCGGTAGAGATGTTCGATTTGATTGGATGTTTGTTATTTAGATTTGCTATTCTTTCACTTTTGGCAAATAGCGACGATGAAGATGAGTGATGCTATGATGAAATTGATGAAGGGACACTTACCAAGGACACCCACGCCCAAGTCGAGATTCTAACCAGGGACCCATGGCATCGTAGCGCGCTGTGCTAACCACTCCTCCATGGAGTGGACATTATACCATATTTTGTGTGTGCAATTGGGATCAATCAATGGAATGAATAGGCATATTATATGATTAAAAAATTCATATCATAATACCACGTCATATTATTCGGCACGAAGTAACATCAGAGACATTCAATCTTGCATTTTTGCCTTTCAACTAATTCTTTGAATTCAGGTTAATCACAACAATAAGATAAATTATGAAGCAAATGATAGTGAATGTGGGATATTATTACGAATTACCTGACAGAAACAACATTAAGCAGGCTCGGTGGTCAAGCTCATTAAGTGATTGACATTCGATATCGTCGCCAAAGTTCCCGGGTTTGAGTACCGTCCTTGTCGGGGGTGTTTGACTATTTCGTCATCAATTTCATGTAATGGTCACTCGTCCTTATCGTCGCGATCATCGAACAGGGAATAAAAATTATAAAAATAAATACGATGGAAGAGTACTTATTTCATCTCTCACGAAATCTCCTACAAAACCGGAATATATAAAATACATGTATATTCATTCACATACGTTTTCGATTTCTATATTTAACTATAGTCGAGACCGAGAACGGGAGAGCAATTTTCAATTCGACAAACCGAGAGACTGAGACACTGTCAAGTCTCGTTTCTTCTTGACAACTCCGTAATCGAGTTGTTCTGTTTGTCATTGGCTTTGTATTGGCAATTATTGTCATTATTCTTCCCCTGCAGGTAAACCATAACGATGAATTAAGATGAAATGAAGCAGATAAAAGGGCAAGAACAAGAAAGTCATGCCTGTTCGGGACTCCAACCCAGAACCTTATGTAACGAGATTTGAAATTCTGGAGAAGGCGTCCGTGTTTCGCTTGGTTTTCTCTTTCCTCTACTTCTCTTATATTATCATACATGTATAATAAAAATGGATCTGATACGATATGTTGCGATTCATAATTGTGCTGGTTAGATGCTACAGATGTGAACTCCAACCTGCAATATATTATTCCCTTTTGTTTCGTATCTGGTTGAACATGAAATTTTCTTACACTGTGACAATTTCTTTCTTAGTTTTGGTTTGGTGCACAGATATGCTAATCTGGACTCGACCTTCAGTTTAAAGTGGGATACTAACCACTATGTGCATCCACCGTGTATCAAACCCGGGATTCACTGATTACAAGGCGACGACGTTATCACTACGCCATCGAGGAGGCCCCATGACAAAATGTTATTCACTCGATCTCTACCATAATTTATTTCAGCATTTACATTTTCTTCTTCTTTTTTCCTTTTGTTAACTACTCTTATACAACTCTTTTTGCGTCTTCGAATTTCTTCTTGTTTCAGGAAAAAATAATACATGCAGGCTGTATAAAAATCCCCCGTTCAAATAGATAAAACGTTCACTCTCGAGAACTAATTTACATGTTTATTACTAACGTAACCATTAGGAAACTATTGAAATGTTAACTGATATAACTGCAGATGAAACAATACTTACAGCCACTGACGAAATATCTATTCTTGTGTAGCCTCACAGACAACAAGTATATGGTGAGTCATTCACTCTTGCTGACTACGGGCGAAGGTCACTGAACTAAAGGGTGGTGGCAAGCAAGCAGGCTTCTGCTCTACCAAAGACGAGGTCACGTGTTCCAGTTATCAATGGCGTACGAAATAAGGAGGAACACAGCTATTTTGGTCCCGTCATTGCACGTAGAACACTTTATCATCGTGGCCTTGAAGTTCCCTCAGGGCACTCCTACGTAAAGGCTTCTCAGCTAGAAGGATATCTTCCCCATTGAGTGGAGGAAAAGTGGGTGCGTATAGAGGTCCTTCAACTTTCGTATTCTTTTTCATTTCAGAACCCGTGCTGTATCGTCGACTTAATCCAATCTATCCGATGTAGGTTTTAGGTTCTGTTTCTGTTCGGTTATTTCACGTTGTCTTCCTGCTTATGTTATTCGCGACGAAGGTTCTGGATTCGATAATCTGGACAATAACGGGATTGTGTTGGTTGCTTGATTTGGTGTCTTAAGTCCACTTTATGTCTTGTTAGGCTAATCGTGAATGAACCTACAGTTTAAAGGGGGATCCGAACCACTATGTTCATCCACCGAGTATCGAACCCGGGATCCCTTAATTACAAGGCGCCCACGATCCCACTGCGCCATCGGGGATTGTGTTCGAAACGAATGAATCAAATTTGAGTGATATGATATGCAACCATTGGAAGACTATTGAAAGAAAAGCTATGGGAACCTGCCAGTTTTTCTACCATAAACATGGAAGAGAAGCTTATATTCTACGAAATCTGACGCTATGTGCTCGAATACTGGCTAAATATAATCCATAGAGGCATAGCAACGTTAAACAACCTCTTATATGATACATATAGGTTTAAAAGGGTCGAAATACAAAGATTGTGTGCGCCTCACTGATGGCGTAGTGGAAGGCCTTGTAATCAAGGGGTCTGGGGTACGATACCAGGTGATCGCACATAGTGGTTCGGATCCCACTTTAAACTGTATGCACTTCAGATTAGTCTATCTGTGCCGGTGACTCAGTCGGTAACGCGTCTGAATACCATGCTATAGGCCCCGGGTTCGATTCCCGGCCGGTTCAAGCCCGGGAACTTTTCTAACGTTGGAAGCGGCCCAAGCGCCCACCCAGCGTCGAATGACATGGGTACCTGGGGGAAACCCTGGGGGTAAAGGCGGTCAGGGGCGTGATGCTGATCACATCACCCCCACTCACGAACGAATCAAGAAAGTGTGGGGCGTTACCCCACACCCCCTATACGCCTTCATGGCGTAGCGCCAAGCACAGGTGAGAACTTTACCTTTTTTTTTTTTTTTTTTTTTTTTTTTTTTTGCATAAAGTGGACTTACAACAAAATTTCAACTTGCGATAAAGATTATGATAAGGTATTAAAGAATTAGGTCTAACACATTTTTTTATTGTTTACCAATGACATTGTTAACTAATATTCTTAATTTCAGTTTCAAGATGAAATCGGCTACGAAATAAAAGGAGTGGGTTCATATTTCTGTTACGAAATTCCACTTTTGTAGTAGACCTGTGCCACACTAAGTTGTGACAATAAACAAATCTGAGACACTTTCAAAGTATTAAATTGCTATCTACGTATTTGGGAAAAATCTTTCAATATAATACTTTTTTTGGACGCGTCAAATCATAGTATTTAATTCCTGTTTTAGCAGCTTTAAGAAACCTGTTTTTTTTGTTGTTTTTTTGGGGGGGGGGTTACAAATGCCCTTTCTGCTCCCGTCAAGTTACGCCTATGACAAACAGGAATTCAAAGTAAAAGACTGTCCCGACTAAATCGGGAGACACGTCTGATAGATTTACAATTGGGAAAATCATAATTAAGCGTGTAGTTGAAAACAACCTATTTTCATATATTGCATGCAGCTCTGCTTTTTCTGCAATGTGGATCAAGAACTGGGGACGTGGAGAAGCACAACACTCCACGTAACCAATAGTCACGTGACCCTCTTTGCTTTCCTGTCATTTTGACCTTCGCGTGGAACACATTTCTCGGTGTTAAGAATACAAAATCACCCGATCATCGAAGGGTGCAATATGTGTTGCCTACCCTCCTGCATTACTTGCTCCTATTACAGCCTTATGGGGAAGAACTTTTTTCCATGACTGTACAGTATATAAAAATGAACTAGTTTATCAATTTATAGCTCTTTTGTATGTTGTTTCCTCTCATAATGAAAAAGTGTGTGCCAATTTTTTTTTCCACCGCTGATCTAACGTTTTATTTACCGCTCTCCTCAGTTTTTATTTACCATAAATTTGTCTCCCTACTTATTGAGTCTTCCGATTTATGAATACTTAAAAACTTGTAAATTTCAAGAAAACAAGCAGGAAAATTAAAATAGTCACTACAAAATAAACATTCTAAAACTGACAAGAAAATAGGCACCATAAAATAAAAATTAAAATAAACACAATGATACAAATAGGTACCATAAAGTACAAATTTTGAAATTGACGAAAGAAATACGCACCAAAATTATGAAAACACTTTAAAACAAAAATTTTCAATGGGCACCAAAATGAAAATAGGCACTATAAAACAAAAAGTGTAAACAGGAAACAAAATTAATATTTAAAATTGGCGTGGAAATAGGCGCCAAAATGAAAGTAAGCAGCATAAAATAAAAATAAATTGTTTATTATAAATGTTTATTGTGCAAAAATACCCTCAAGACTTCAAACAAAACGCTAAACAAGCTGCCGACAACCTTTGCACCAGCGTACCTACATAAAAATTATTGAAAATGGTCACGGACAATTTGCCAAGCAATAAATTTTACTTGTACATCTCACTGTACAAAGACTTGCAATTATGATGCATTAGATACCATAGCTAATAACATGAAAATGCGGGGTAGAGACCAGGAGCAAGGACGTTTGAGGGTAGACCATCCAAAAGCCTGGATCCACCACCCAATACCATTAACGTTTAATGACAATCATAAATTAGGGAAAGAAGCAAAGAAGAAAACGGGAACTCTGGGATTTGTGTTCTGGAACCTTGCCAGAATCAATAAGAATAGCGAAGAAAATAAATCCTTTCAGAAGTTCCGACGAAATATGCTACTGAAATGAAATTCTGCGCGGTTAATGCCATCTATCGTTATTTTTGCAAACCGTCTTTCGAAAAGCAAGGCTACATTTCACCCCTCCCACTTGGCGGCCTGAGGAAGTGGGAAAGTTTGCAAGCAGAGATGTTCCGTTCGGACTGAAAAAGAAGAAACAAGCTTGGTAGGTAAAGGGGGAGAGGGAATGCGGTAAAATGACACTGCGGTATGTAGAACGCTGCTGTTGCCTGCTGGGGGTAATGGTATCATCTTGCAGGATTTTCCGAGTGAGGGAAATTGGGTCGTGAGTTCGACACTTGTCTGTGGTCGATCGGTAGACCTGTAAGTTACACTCTGTCCCATCTGTGGAGCAAAACAGTGAGCGCTGCTGCAAACGGCTGGTAGTTGCAGCCGCGTTTTCCCCTCCATCCACTCACTTCCCCTATCATGCGTTCATTGGTCGAGCCCTACTTGCACAGAGGACTTGTTATTCGTTCCCTTGCTCCAGAGAATACCAGCACAGAGTGTAATTTAGGGCCTGGGACTTTGTTATAACATTTTTTTCAATTGGCTTCGGATCTATTATTGGGGTGAGACCTTTTACATATCTGATGAATATCAGCCGAGATAGACAAACTTGACAAAGCATATTTTGACATTTTTCACCAATTTCGCGTTTTTACAACATATTTCTTCAATTTTGTTGTAATAAGACATATTTCCGTATAACTTCGTAATTCTCTCGCACATAATCGGTTATTTCATAATTTTTTCTTCGTAGCTTTAGTATAACGGGTAGTTCATATTGTCGATGGCAGGATATGGAAATTACGGAGGAAGAAATGTGCCGTCTTTTCTTAGTACAGAACAAAAATACTCCCACTTTTTTTATCCCGCCGACAATTGATAGCCATACAAACATTATTGAGGAAAAATGTTCTCTCTCATTGTTGCACGGGAAGTAAACAAGTTTCGTTCTCATTTCTTTGCCTTTTTCGCTTTTCACAAAAATCAGTCAAAAGTAAAAATAACATTCGGTATATTACAGCCCCTACTCTACTCTATCGGGTATGGGAGAAATTCGAGAGTACTGTTGTGCATATTTTTGGCTTTACTGGGAATATTTCTGCATTTTTCTGACATATTTGTAATTTTTCATGACATATTTTCAAATTTATATGACATAATTACATACATATTTTACAGTTTTATAGGACATAAAGTCCCAAGCCCTAGTAATAATCTTATCAAGCCACTTCGGCCTCTGGGAGGCACTGTATGAAAGCTACCCGTGCAGTGGCGACGTCAGAGTAGAGGAAGGGGTCCAATCTGCCCTCCCTTCTCAGAACTAGATAAATAAAAATATTCATTTTGTGTATGGCATTCAGCGATACATAAAATATGACTCCCTCCCCAGAAACTTGTCCCCTCGGTCCCCCACAATTTTTTTTTTCTGGTATCGTTACTGTACCAGAGTCAAAAGTTGCAGCAGTATCGAGGTTACATTGTCAATAGCTAAATCAAGCTGAAGGTGCCAAGAGGAGTACGTGCAGGAAGGTTTCTTAAAGGCAGTGTCCGAATCGAGATGCTGCTTTGAAGTACAGTTGCCATTTTCCCCACCAGGTGTCAGTTCAAATGTCACCCACTGCGCTCTGGGGAGCAAGGAAAATGTGGCATGTAATTTCTTCTTTTACAATTTGTCTAATAGTGTTATCGATAAATTGTCCAGTAACACTGGGTTGTAGATCGTATATTCAGTAAACGTTGCCTCTACAAAGTGGAAGTTGCAATATGACAACCAAGGGTGGCGCTACAGCTGAGTTTGTAGCGTGCATTTGACGAGCAATACTTTACCCCCTCACCCATCTCCTCTGAAAGGAAAAAGCTTATAATCACGTTTATAATAAGTTAATAATTGTATATTGCTTATTAAGTTGCCCATCACACCTTTAGTCTTCAATTGCCTCTACGTGGTCGTTCAGAAGTAACCTGCAATTCTTTCTCCACTCTCCCTCCCCGTCCCGTCTTTGAAGTCTCGCACAAGAACTTATCGGATCCACAGAAATCAAGAAAGTTCTCCGTGACGAAAAGGTTAACCGTTGCCAGGGAACTCGTAATTAACGCCATTTTATCTCACCTCGAGAAAGTAGTAAGACTCCCAAAGAAAAATCATCCTAATTAAGTCTTTTGTGCTAGAGCTCGATCTGCTTGTGTGAAGTCGGAAAGTTCCGCGACTGCAGTGCCATCTGTAAACTGCTACCCGAAGCTCGGGTGAGATTTCGGAATACAATACCGGAAGTTATCTAACTTTTCTAATTACTCCCCAAAGTCTTCCCGTTGCTTAAAGGAATAAGCCCAGTTCAGAAAAAAATGATCTGAACACAGCTCATGATATAATTCGGTATTCGGAATACGTCCGAAATATACTGAAAATACTGTCATAAGATTCACATGGGCGAAAAACTGATTATGTTTCAAATAAGCAAAAATGTTTGTCTGCTACGTTTGATATCGGCAAAGGAAAATGAATGGTAACTCTACTAAATGTGGCAATTTTGAAGTAAATTTTTCAGTACTTCTTAAGAGTTACCAGATCGCTATAAGGAAAAAATGTGAGAATCATTCACAGTAAATAATACGTACTTTAATAGGAAATGTCGTCAGATTATGTGAAATTGACAAATCTTCGGTTCAAGGATATTGGCGTTTTCAATGAACTCTCGAGTATTAAATGCTTTCAAGCATACTTCTTCGGGGAGAAGAAAAATTAAAAATCAGTTTTGGTCAAAATATAATTCTACAACTCTTTACAGTTAAAATATATGAAAATGTACCTCACCAATCCCACAGCTATTAAGAATTCATGAGAAAAATATGTTAAACCATCATCTCTACATGAGCTGTACATCATCATTCATGAGCAATTCTACATGGGCTATCGCTATCCACAGTCTCAATCATTCACGAGCAATTTTACATGGACTATGCACAGACTCATGACTGACGATAACGGTATTCGGGAGAAGACTAAAAACACCACCAAACTTGAAAAAAATAGCTAAAATTATAGACCGCAGAAATTACAGTAATATATCAAATTTAATACAATAAGTAAAAAGTCAGGAGATAAATACTTTCTCCGTGTTTTCTTTTCCTTCAACTAAAAGATTTACGTTGTTAATGGAAGTTATGTGATGATCCAATGGGACATTTATAATGTTTAAATTCCTCCCGGACACTTGACATAAGACTTAACACGTAAGGGAAACATTCGGAACATTTCCAGGCGACAGCACGAGTCTATCTACCGAGCCTAACAACAGCGTTAGCGTGAGTGAGAGAATTAGCAATAGGTGCTGGGGTTGAGATGACGTAAGCGACTCGCTTGCTGATTGGATGATTCGCGAATTATGGCTCGCTTCCAAGCTCCAAATGCACAACAGCAAGAAATGTTTTAAAAAACTGTCTTGCTATTATCACCTACGTTTCTGGGTCATTCCGAATAAACATTTCTCTTTTACGAAATGCAACAGGAAGATACTTTTGTGTTTGTACAAGACATACCTGAAGGTGTTTCCGCCTCTGGTCGTCATCGTCCATATCCAGCAGCTGGTCTAGGTCAACCTCCACTTCCCGCGCTGGCGTTTCCTGGAAGGATAAGAGAGAGACATGAGATAAACAGAGCAGACAATAACGGCAGCAAGAAAAGTTAGAAATCTGCCGCATGGTTAAAATGTCACAACTACAAAAACCAACAAGCATTATTCAAAACACTATCTGAACTAATAACTTTGATGCCGAAGTTTTGAATCACCCAGTACATGAAACCTATATAACAGTAACAGTTACTTGAAACCGTGTTACTTCCTCACACACTGGCTATGACAAGCCAAAACACCAGCGTTTGCAACTGAGAAACCTTATATGGTTTATCAAGGTCCAGCCCCTTATAGAAAGACGGAAGAAGCACTCGTTTTCAAACTTCCTCACTGTGCATTTCAACGAAAGGACGACCAGCAGTTTTGATTGAGAGCCGCCCACTCCCTTCTTCCTACTCCCGTTAATTCCAACAATTACACCCTCTTAACGAACTTCCAGTTTCGGAGAGTTCAGAACAAGGACAGTTTGTCATCATTTCCGCAGAGGCGCTTTAGTCGCGTCCGATCACTTAGTAATGAGAGACGAGCGATGGGGTTTCGCGCCAGAATTTGCAAATTCCGGGGATATTGGAAGATTAATCAGCGCAAATTCCTTCGTCGGGGAGGCAGGAACAGCATGGATCAAAGTTTGTTCATTGACAGACAAGCAAAGGAGGAAAAGACGGACTTAAATAATATGAAAGGAAAGTCAGGCAGAAGCGAGACGAGAGCGGTTAAGGAATTGAAAGAAAAAAAATACATAAAACAAGAGGGGCGAGACAGTAGTGCGGAAGGGGATGAGGACTATTTTAAGGTGGGAAGTGTCACGCTTGGTATAGCTACACCTGAATATCACACAAAAATTCAGTTTTGGGATAAGGGGATCTAAGGGAAATCTTACCTAACATATAGCACCGTGCGATGAAGGCACATCTACGGGATGTGGGGGTAGAAGAGTCTCTCGATCTCGGCCATTTTGATCGGCACCACTCTCCGGCCGCATTTACCGCCACAGTTGCCCCAAGGTACCCATTGATTTGAGGCTTGGTGAGCCACAGAGCCGCTTTATGCGGGGACAAGGCCGGGAAAATTCCGATCTTAGACCACCACCCCGGGAATCAAACCCGGGTCTCCCGTGTTCTATTGGCCCCACACGGAAAGGGGAAGGGTGAGAGAATAAGAAGTGGCTAAAGAAAAGGAGCAAGAATCAAGAAAAGACACAAAACAATAAAATATCACCACAGCTTATAACTTCACTAATCCAATCCAATTCCAAAGTAAAAACATTATTTTACAAAACTTCTGTATTCAAAAAGGCAACTTCCTGAGAAAGGTGGCTGGCTCTTCTTATGTCCCCCTTCCCCTGTCCCGCCATGCACTCTCGCTCCGTACAGAACTTACAGCACATGAACCCACATTTACATACCAAAGCGATAACCACCGCATTACGTTCCCACCCTGAGCACGGGGCTAAAAGGGTGCTGTAGATAAGGATAATTAGCGCATTGCCTGGCAACCAGAATGCTGAACCTCCGTGAACTGAGCTCCTTATTGAAACGGGAAAAAAAGCGACCAAGTGAGAAAGATGGAAGACGTCAGATAAATGCCCTTGGATTGTGAGTTACTGCGTCCCCATCCGCGACTAATAAAGGAAATGGGGGGGGGGGGATATGGAAAAATTCCATTACCGCCTTTTAAGGCATCATTACTTACCAGCTTCCACGTTTTCGCTGTTCATTTGTCGCTCGATTTTTCAGAAGCATTTGTACGTAGCAGTTGGAACACTGAATCAGAATTTTTATCACTACTTAGGGGAAAAATATGACATGAACCTGAAAATATAACCTAAAAATATTACTAAAATTATAAAGAAGTTTACAAAAAATATTTTTAGTTTGCAGTAAAGTCTCTTCTACAACATATTATTGACCTTAAAAAGTTTTGAATTTTTATTTAGCGCCGCTTTTGTGCCCCTTTTAGCTAATCGCGACGATGAGGATGTGTATGTCTCGGGATGATTCGAGAGGTCTCGACCAATGAACACATGAGAGGAAACGAGATTGCGTGGAGGGGGGAAAGTGACTGCAGATACCAGTCTTTGCCCACCCGCTTTCTACCCTTCTCTACCGTTATGCGCAGCCTTACTCCAGAGATTCTCGGGATAGAGTATTGATGAAATTGATGAAAGGACACTCGCAAGGAACAGCCATGCCCAGGCCAGGAGTCGAACCAGGGAACATCGGTGGGTTTGTTTGATTGATTGAGTTGGTATTTTAAGTCCATTTTATGCACAGTAAGGCTAATCGGGACTGGACCTACAGCTTAAAGTGGGAGATCGTAAGTCGGTTCCTCAGCAACGACTAAATTATAAAAAAAACATTGATAGTCTCATAGAAATGCTTTCATGACCGACCTGTCCGGTTTTGAATAACAATCAATGCAGACTAATTTTGCAGTATCTCTGACACTAGTAAATGTGAAGATATAAAATTTCCTAAAGTTAAAGATCTTGCAAATATCAGTTTAACAAGAAGTATTGTTTTTTACATTTTATTGCATTTTAAGGTTTCTATGAACCAATAAATTGCCACAAAAGAATTCAATCCACCCTCCGTAGCTGGCCATTATTGTGAAATGATGAAGCAGCACCATCTCTCGGCCACTCGTGAAGTTTGGCAATCGCTCCCCTAAATCAATCACGTCAACAAATGAACGATGCGTTCAGCCTTCTTCCAGCTCGCAAAGGCTAATAAGAACCTGCAAGCAGATCTGTATCCTGCACGAGTTACAAGAAGCAATAAAAATCTGCTTCCACGCAGCATAAGAGAGCTTCTTTATCTCGGCTTGTATCCTGCGGGAAAGACTGAACAACACGCAGCAAAGACTCAAGACACGAGCAGTGGCGCCAACTTATATGGGCCTGTGGGGCTCGAGCCCACCCAATTATTATATTTTATTGTAGAAATCATTACTGACTTAAGAAAATATTTCATAAAAATTTGTTACGTCCCTAACACTATTATTAACACCACCAGTGGCCATATAGTTATTTAGGTAAGTAAGGGAGCAAATGGCTTATAACCAGGATGAGGATTGATAGGCACTACAATTGATAAATATCGACAGATCTTTCGTTATTTTAAAGCAGTTATCTTAGTCGCATACGACGAACGTAGGAAAAAAAGAGCCGCTATAAAATTCATGCATTCCTCTCAGAAATGGCCTGAAACTGTTTTTAAACATAAAATACATTTTCTGACCAAGGAACAACAAAAGTCATTTGAAGGCAAATCCTCAGCCTACTTGTGACGTATATTATTACTATAAAATTATAAAACAAATCTCAAGAGTTCAGCCCAGGCAAAAGGTGGCGCCACTTGCATATGGGGAAACAGTTTTAGAAAGACTAGAAACCTTGGTAAAAGGGGGTGAGGGAAGCACACACAAAAAATGGTTTAATCTCGGCCCCAAACACTGTCTCACTGGGGAAATCTCGGTCTCGCGCACAAAAAATGTACTCGCTGCCAAACCAGACAGAAGCGGGTGATAAGAAGAACGCGTTATGTGCGAAGGGTAGGTTAAAATAAACAGACGCAGGTGGGGGCTTTGACGACAGAAAGAAAAGTAATGGTTAGGCAAAGAGAGGTGCTTACCAACAATACATTTCCGGTAACGGATAAGGGTCTCAAAATAGTTTCATTCTTTCAAAGACGACGCATTGACGAAGAGTTGTGGCTGTCTGGACGATTCTACTCCTTAACTAGAAATAGCACGTGGTATAGATCTGTCTTTGGAGTTTAGTGCAGATTCTACATGTGACGTTATATAGAGACACTCCCACGACGTGTATATTAACATTTAAACAGCCAATGGGTCATATATGATCCATGGTGCCGATTAGAACATTCAAGTGATTTTACGACCTTCATACTTGTATGTGAGGTTGTAAACGCTGACAGATCTTGAGATAAGACTTTGAAATGTCATGTGGAAGAAAACCCACCCCCTCCCCTTTCTCTAATATGCAAATTAGCCATTTTTGCCAAAATGCAGGGATTGTACATATTGCGTTATATTTCAGCCTGTATGAGGACTAGAGACTTGAAAGAAGTTTCCCTTTGTTGCAAAAGGTCAATTCTTTGAAAACAATGCAAAGTTTGCGCCCTTTTTCCAAAATAACGGGAGAAGAGGGGCGAACGCCAATTTTTTTCATTGAAATTTGGGATTTGGCCCCTCCCAACCCCGTTTTTCTCACTTGGGCTTTCTGAATTGTACACGGTCGCGTGCTCCGATGTTTTTGCTTTCAAACAAAAGTTATCCGAAGTAGATTACTCAAATAGTCTCAGAGATATAACGTTTTTCTGAAATAAGTGTAAAAATTTAAAAATCGCGCGCAAAGGCCGCGGCGAGAGAGGTTCGAAAACCGGCTCGGCTGTTTTAAGGTTAATTATCTTGTCCATTTTATTAAAATTTAAAGCTTTTTACGAGTAAAATTGTTAGAAAACGAATTTACCGGGTCCCGGGATCACGAAGGTTGAGAACCACTGCTATTGTACAGTGGCTAACGTTGCCGCCATGTCATCTAGGGGTACTGGGTTCCATTCCCGGTGAAGGTGCATTGCACTGCGGTATGGATCCCACTCTAAACTGTCACGACAAGCTGCACGTAGCGATTGTCGCTCCGGTGTGAATTCTACGTGCCGCTTGTCGCTTCGGTCTGAAAGCTTCCTAACATGCACACTCTTGTCCGTCGTCGCGGTTACCCGAAAACTACAAATACGAACGTTTACGAACTCAACCACGCAACCAATGCCATCCGCGAACTCTGCTCACGTCTTCGATGACGAAGGATCTGGATTCGATTCCCTGAGAGAATGTGTGTGCGCGTTTCGTTACGTACGCTCCTACGTCCATTCCTAAACCTAAAATGGTAGAAAAGCGATATTACATGACCAAATACAAATTTCAAGGGGTCCTCACTGTAAGCAGGTGGCTCCCGCCGGTACGCCCCTGCCATAGAAAAAGGGGTGTCGGGGGATATCGGTAATGTTGCTTTTGCGAGTGATGTTTTCGAGCCGGGATGGCCAAGATTCATCCCGATGCAAGCTCTGGCGGTTTAGCTGAAAACACGACCCCGCGTTTCCATGGCGACGACGGCATGCCCTGTACAAACTCGTGGCATCGATCCCCAAACACTCGCGGGCGAGAAAAACCACTTCGCCAAACCGTTCGAAACGTGTCTGCATTCATTTCGTCAGCAGTGGCAGGCTGTGGAACAGCTCGATCGCTTCTACAGAGAAATTCTAAAAACTGCGATTGATTTAGTTTATTTTACTTGTCATTTCTGCCACTTTTCGAGAATGATGAAGAAGAGTGACGATATGGTGTAATTAATAAAGTGACACTCACACGCGCTCAAGCCGGGAATCGAACCCGGGACCCCTGACGTCATAGTGCGATGTGCTCACCACTACGCTACGGAGGTCGGCTCCAAAAACTGCGAGCCAAGAACGAGACTGATTAGCAAAAGACAAAATTGGCTTTCTAAATAAATAAATCAATCGATAAACAAATATAATAATAAAATTGTAATGTTCATATACAGCCACATCTGCTACGCATATTTTTCAAGTACAAGGGCAACTTTGAATTTTCTTAACTCTTTATATGTTATTATAACATTATGCAAATTGGTGTAAATTTGAGTTCGTTATTAGTTAAAATAAAAAGAGCACCAACTTTATATTTTGTAGAAAGGTTTAAAATTAATCGGTTTTCATTTCTGGCTGTAGTCTGAGTTTTAACCGACAAAATTATTTGTACAATTTATTTAGGAAATCGAAACTTATTTCTCAGCATCACACTTCTATATTTTTGAACACTCTGGTCAACCGGCATAATTATCTATGGACAGCGGCGCACTGAAGGAATGTCAATGGGGTGTTATGTCCCTCCATTTCACAGAGATCTCGCTTTTGTTCGAGACTTCGTTCGGTATGGTATTTAAAAACTTTACTCAAACTTAAATTACTTTAAGTGACTTATTCAAACCAAACGCATCTCCGATTAGATAAACCATAACTCACTCCACATGCCACTATTTTCACAAAGGCAATGTTCACTTTTGATACGTACCTTCACTTCAAGTGTACCTGTGATAAAGCATGGGAGATTAAATTTAATATTACTTCCATTTCTACAACTGAACGATGCACTTTCTTTGATGCTCAAAATGTAGGACATTAATATTGGTTCAGTAGCATTTCGCCCGAGTTGCAGTTCGTCAAAGCTTGGATCCAGAATTTTTAGTCATGGCAGATGGCAACACTTTCTTACTAGCTGACGACTATGAAAGTAGTACCGGAATGGACTCCTGAAACAGTGAACATTGATTTCGAGGCAGGAGCTATTGAAGCAATCAAACATACCTTTCCAAGAGCTAAAGTGCAAGGTTGTTTTTTTCCATTTTTCACAAAGTCTGTGGAGGAAGGTACAGAACGTTGGGCTTAGAAGTATGTGCAAATCCAATCAGAAAGTTCGGAACTCCATGAGGATGTGTGCTGCCTTAGCATTCTTAAAGCCAAGAAAGTGGAGGAAGGATGGATTCATATCCATAGTCAGGCAGAAGAAAATTAAAAGCTGGCTGAATTTTGTGGACCAGTGGTTGGAAAATCCACAGGTTTAAACTGCCACCAAAGGAGACACAGGACAAATAACGCGGTTGAAGGATGGAACCACCGATTGAACTCAGTCGTGGGTAAACCACACCCCCGAGTGAAAGATTTGATTAGGTGTTTGAAGAAAGAACCAGATGCTAATATTGTAAGAATGGAGCTGAATATAGAAGGGGTGAAAAGGAAGAAGAAATATGTCTCGATGGACAACAGAATTTTAAGAGCCACTGAAGCAATGGAGCAGTCAGGAGACATAGCCAAATTTTTAAGAAATGTCTCTTTCTTTATCCAAATGTATTAAAATACCTTGAGATTAAGCACAGTCCGTCCAGTAGGAAAGGTGACTGATTTTTTTGCCACGGAACCACCGGTGCCATCTATGGAGAAGTATATGTACTACGTAGCGACACATTTCGACTTTCTTCCGGCAAATTTGCAAAGCACTAGCGTCGACGGTCGAGGCATACGGATCTTGTGACTGACAGTACCTGCTGAACGTCTGTCGGAAACGGAGCAATGTGCCAACATTAAATTCTGTTTCAAGTTGGGTAAAAGTACAACAGAGACGTTTCAAATGATTCAAACTGTTTACGGTATTGAGGCATTGAGCCGTAAGAACGTGTTTAAGTGGTATTCAATATTTCGTGATGGTCCAAGTTCCAGGCTCTCCAAAACCGAAGAGAGTGCGCATGCAGAAGAGCCGAATCAAAACCCTGCTCACGGTTTTCTTCGACGGTCACACTGTGAACGCTGAGTATTACGTGGGTGTTTGCCATCGTCTATTGGCCAGGATTCGTAGAGTTTGGCCTGAATATCGGGAACAGGGCTCATGGTTTCTGTTGCACGACAATGCACCCGTGCACAAGAGCAGGTTGGTACGCCAGTTTTGGCCAAAAAAGGGATAGTGGAGCTCAATCACCCCCCATATTCTCCAGATTTAGCTCCATGCGACTTCTGGCTATTTCCAAAACTGATATTGGCTTAAAAGGAAGGCGTTTCGACACCATTTCAGACATCCAAAAGGCTTCGACCGCGATTTTGGAGGCAATTCCGAAACAGGAGTACCAAGACTGCTTCACAAAGTTCTACAACCGCTTCGGTGCATGTATTGACTCACAAGGTGTCTATTTTGAATAAACGTTCTTGTAAACAACCAGTCTACAATGTCTTCTCTTTCATTTCTCATTAGTCACCTTTCCCACTGGACGGACTGTGTAGTTTATTATTAAGATGTTATCTACATTTATATCAACAAACTGACAAAGCGACAGCTGCCGAGTGCGGTAATTCCATGGAGCTGTTAAGCATTTTAAACATTCTAAAAAATAACTTAAAATATCGATGGATTATACGTGCGGGTTCGTGGGTCACTTATGACCACCTGTCGTGCATGCCGAGTACGAGGCAATACGACAAGCCCACCTCTATTTTCATAGAGGTGCCAATTAAAGAAGGCACGCAGTCCTGGCTGGCGTTAACAATGGACCTTATCGCACTGTAAACCTACGGAATGAACAATAGGTTTTAAAGCTTCATGAAACACTATTAGGATGGCAGCCCTCGGACGAAACTCTACTCGGTCAGGCAACTGTAAGGCCAGCCGCACACAAGATCTGACACGACGAGTCATGACGCGACGATATGCAACACGAAAGGACACAAAGCGACACGAAGAGTCACTTTGCTTCAGATAAAACGAAACAATTTTAATTATTCTTATCAGTGTTTTCTTCTGGAAAGAAAGTTTTCGGTACAAGTTAGCTTGTTGTTATTATTTGTTATTGTGTTTATCATAAGAACTCCTCTAAATATTGTGGTATATAAATGATCATTAGACGTCGGATTTTACGTATTTAACCTATTTTTTCCTTTGCAGGTAAATGAGAAATAAAACGTTACATCAGCGTTTCATTAAAAAATGCAACAACTGATGAAGTTTTATAGTTCCTAAAATAACCTATTTTGCTTGTTTTTTGTGCCCAAATCAAACCTTTGCTTAGGCTTTTGTATATTTCTTAAGGTTTTATATTATTGTTACATCACACAGAGTTATTTGTTCTGTTTCGTAACGAAAATATCCAATGACTAACTTGTTTGAAACATACTCTAGAGACCAAAAATGCTAATGATACAAGTATTAGTTATACAGCAATTAGTGGATAATTTTGAAAATGATGCACAGAAATAAACATTTGGTTAGAAAATTAATAGTTTTGATGGTTATACATATGTATTAAAATTTCTCACGGTTCCTTTGAAATTTTGTTTTTAACAATTGTATCGAATTAGTATTTTTCAGGAACTATGAACCATTTTAAGTTTTTGGAACCTATTTCAGGATTATTTTAGTCTAATTTAATATTTTTAAAACCTAAAAATCCGATGTCTGATGATCATGCATTCATGTACTCACACACACACAAACACTTCTTTCGTTAAAATAAAATTCTTTTAGTTTCATTCTCACATATAAAGGTTACCGGTACGCCTGAAAAAAGCATTGATTTTTATTATTATTGCATCTAAAGTAAATGTATAAACACAAGATCTATGACATCTGTCATTTAGGGAATTAGGTTCTGATTTGCATCTTAAACGAATAGCAATCGCCGCAATATACACTGCTCAAAAGAATTAGGGGATAATGTGAGTGTAGACTTTGCATGGACAGCCAGACGATAGATAGGTATGAAAACCAAGAATGCCAGTCAATGGGAGGCTAACACATGCCAAACAGGCAAGGCAAAATTAGTGGCCAACAGCAAAATGCTACATGGGACTCACCAACGATGGACTCAGAGAGCAACGCCGCCGCATGGAAATGCACCTCTAATATGGTGTGTGGTGTCCAGCAACGGCTAAAATTGTTGCACATCGCTGTGGAATAGAGAGAATCAGGTTATCCAACAGGTCTTGGGGGATTCTGTGCCACTCCTCGAAGAGGACCTGTTCAAGCTCCTGAGAAGTCCGGGGAGGTGTTTGCAGACTTGCAATACGTCGCCCTAGTGCGTCCCACGCATGCTCGATAGGATTCAGGTCAGGCGAGCATGCTGGCCAGTCCATCCGCTCGATACCTTCCTCGTCAAGCATGGTGTCCACCATCTGTGCCCGATGAGGTCGAGCATTATCGTCCATAAAAAGGAATGTGTCCCCTACCGCAGCAGCGTAAGGTACAACTATGGGTCGCAAGATCTCATCAAGGTATCGCACTGCTGTCAGCGATCCATTCCGGACACTGTCGAGGTCTGTACGACCACCGATACTGATGCCGGCCCACACGAGAACTTCACCACAACCAAATGCATGTCGTTCTTGCACAAATTGTGGATTGTTGCGTGTTCCTCTTTCTCGCCACACAAACAGTCGTCGATTATCGGGATACGTGCTGAACCGAGACTCGTCACTGAACAAAACCGATCGCCATTGTTCATGGTTCCACGCACGATGTTCTTCAGCCCACACTCTGCGGGCTCTCCGGTGACTTGCAGTAAGGGGCACGCACAACATCGGTCGACGGGCATACAGGCGTACCCTATTGTCTGCGTTGAGACGCGTCTTCCCGTATCCACCGTGAACTCACGTTGCAGTTCGGTAGCATTCATTCGGCGGTTCCGACGGGCTAGTAATGCCAAATACCGGTCATCTTGTGGGGTTTTTGATGTTGCCCGACTCTGCCCACGTCGTCTTCGTACCGTTCCGGTATCCTGAAAACGCCTCCACAGTCTACAGATGACACTTTGCGACACTCCACACGCTGCTGCCACAACTTGCTGTGTTTGACCAGCTTCCAGTCGTCCAATTGCTCTCCAAGCAGTGGACTCGCGTAAGTCGCTTTGCGAAGGCATCACGTAATCACCCTACAGCAGCGCTGCCTTGTTCCAAGTGAACGGGATGACACCGAGAGGGCAGTACTTCTGCCCATTCCGCTCTACGCTCAGGTCATGTGATGTGAAACGTCGGTAGCCCCCTGGTGCATATTCTTTTCAACAGACTTTTGTGATTACATAACACTACGATACGTACGTTGACCCACAGAGTAACGATTTGTGCATGTTAGTGGCGAATTCCGTCAATATCGCATTATACCCTAATTCTTTTGAGCAGTGTATTATTTTTTTCTACATTTCCACCGACAAGAGACAAATTTAGTTTTTATCCATTTCATCTATTCTTTACAAGAATTAATGTAACAAAGAATGGACTTTTGTATGGTGCATTAAATAAATAAAATGGATGTCAATGTCGCAGCAGGAACTGAGTTTGGCCAGAATGGAGTTCCGGTGCTTTGCCGCTCACTAGCCCCGTCTACTTGGCTGCACTTTTTGACACTCGGTGCAGTGCAAGTGTATCCAGTGTCAAGGGTGGTGCAAGGAAATGGCGTTCAACCAAGTAGACGGAAAGCGGTGTTCAAGTTCAGAAGATTCAACAAATGCCTGTCTGCTGCTTTAAACGGTCATTTGATTAGTTAGCATGCACCACGTGACCATACACCACGGATACATAGACCCAGAACGTGGTGCAGACGGTGCAAAGAAGTCAAAGCGAGTCGAAAAGGGGGCTATTTTAAACACTGCTTCCCTCCAAAAAAGGAAAAAGTTGTATTCGCGTGCTGCAACCACATAGTTATTCGAGAAATAAATATGAAACTGCCCTGAACATCGTTTTCTTGTACAATTTATGAAATGTTGTGTACATTACAAGATAATTTCTACTAGTAAAGTCTATTTCTTTCACGTAATGTAATTGTAATGTAATTCATCTCCTGTGCCACCTCACTCCATAGCACATCAATCTTGTCCTTATTATTTTAGGTGGTATGCTGAGGGGGAAGGATTCGCGCATGCGCAGACCGTTTTGTCGCATCGTGCTCCTTTGAAACCACATTCTCGGGACCTTCACTGTTTTGTCGCAACGTGACTCGAGTCAATTGTATCGTCCGGTGTGCGGCGGCTCATAAGAGCCCCATGTTAAACGTTCCCTCGAGTCGGTTTGCAACAAAATGACTCGTCACGTCCGATCCGGTGTGCGGCTGGCCTAAGCTGCCTGTTCCTGAAATTCGGACAGGAAACGCTACGCCAAGTTAATATTAGTATCAAGTAATTATTTGCATTCTTCAGTCTGATGGACAGTTCGAAATGAGAGTTGCACACCAACTTCAATTCACAGGAATACACGACCGAATGTCGTGGCTTCACATTGGAAACACGATATCGCCTATCTTGTGGTTACCATTTTGCTCGCTACAAGCGCTGCTAGCATAAAACGCCTTTATCTTCCATGTCCAGTTTTAGATCGCCGGATGAAAGATAGCGCCAATTAAAAAGACTCCAAATGGAAGATATAAAGAGAAATATAACGGCACACTAAACTGCGTGTCCTGGGAAGAGGCCATATAAAAAAAACAACTTGAGTTTCATTTGTCGTAAACACTGCCGAAAGGGCCTTTTACTAACGCGTTGACAAATTATATTACCCTGTCTGCACAAAGCGTGTCACGTGGTCATCGAAAAGTTCCATGGCTCACGGAATGTTCCGTTAACGTCGTATAGAATTTATTGAAGCCGTTTTCACACAGTATTTCTGAAAGACAACTATGAATGGACGGCATTTTAAGCAGTCACGCTTTCCAGTTCTAATAAACTGCCAAATGCAACAACTTACATTTTGTCAGTTCGTTTGTCGCTACTACAGGGCGAATACGTGCAGGTGACGATAAAATGACGTCATTTAGCGAACATTCACACATATTTCAGAGAAACAAAGCAACAAATAAATCAATAAAAAATACAGAATAAAAACTAAGCAAAGAATCACATGCAACCTCGTATTGAATATGAATTGGCATTTGCCGTATTATTATTTATTCTAAATTGTAGTAATCATATTAAAAAATAAACCTAATTCTTCAATATAGTAGTGATATTACATAATGTAAATCAAAGAAATTCAAACACATATTAATGGAAACTGTTCACTCATTTTGTGAATTGTACTTCACAAACAGATTGTGATTATTGATTACGAATTGTCCATATGTTACGAGGCACCGGTGTTTTGTGCATTCGCTTTTCAAGCATTGTCCTATACGTAATGTGCGTTCTTATTTTCCATGTCCTACACTAGCGGATATGAATGATTTGACAGTGGCGTTGAGTAAAACTCTGTACGATTATCTTCTTCACACATGACTTATTTGTTACAAAACCGAGAAACAATGGTTCACTGTGTGGAGATTACAAATAAGCGAAACTAATATTTGAAAATGTTGCAAAATTAGCTACATTCTTGTTTTGCAGCTGGAACAGCCAAAAGCAGACAGAGGCTCAAATAGGACTAGATATCATTTGACAATGGGATCTCCAGTTTTGTGTCCTCTTTGCCCAATTCATAAAAATAAAAAAAGCAAATCGGAATCCTTCTACAGCCCTACATTCAACAGGACCCAAAATACTTTCTGCTAACAAACGAAGAGGGCAGTTGACGTAAAGTAAATCATGCCGTGCTCCAATTCCTGTGCATGTGTTGTGACCCATTTCTCCTTGCCAAAGAATTATACCAGAGAATAAAGCTCCTTTCGTAGCAAGAGGGGACTGACTACATTTTCTTTGAGAATGGATGAAATTCTTCAAGTATACTGCATTGGCGGGGGAGGGGGGGACATAATTATTACGATTTCAAATGCACGTTGCAACTGCAATTACAAGCATTGTATATTTACACTAGAAAAACCTAAAACAATGAAATTTATGTTATATTTGCTTCTTGGTAAGCACATTAAACCACACGCTTAACTGTAATGTATTGTAATGAAAACATTTATCTGGATATTGATTTTAGGTGATAATTTTAAGCTCCAAAATAAACAATTTTTTTCCTCTCGTATTACTAATTGCACTAATGCATTGCATTGTATGCATGCACAATTTCGCACTTGAATTTGTTGACATTTGAAGCGTGATGTATTGGAGGTAAATTAATAACATGATTTATCCTGCAATTTTAATATGCAAGGACAACTTTCATTAAAATGTTACCTAATTGATTTGATTCATCATTGACTTCAATTGGCGTGGATGATACGAGCAGCCAGTGAATGCGTTGCGATGCTTTCTCAATCTGACACTAGGTGGCAGTGACAGCAATGGACGCACTGATTACGTGATTTCATGTCATTGGGATTGGTCAAGAAAATCTTAATAGCCGGTTCCTGGTGTCACGTGATTCGTACTCATGGAATAGAGGTTTAGTAATCTGAAACTGTACGTTTCCCTTGGCCCTTCTTGCAGACAAAGGGTTGAATTCCCTGCGGCATACAACAATTTCCCTTGAAACAGTCCCTCGTTAGATGGGGAAAATGTATTAGATGTCAACAATGATTCCGCAACACCATGGAAAAAGCTCGCCTCATTTCAGATTCGTTTGTCTTTTGTTTTGTACCTAGCTGCAAGTGTGCACTGGTCGGTTGCCAGCAGCGAGACTGCATCAACAGACATCGGCGTGGCAGGCAACGATAGCGACTCCCACCTAGGAGTAAAAACTCTCCTATTAATAGAGCAGGAGGGAATTCCAGGACGTCCGCTCTGCAGTGGAGGTCGACAAGCTGCTGGAGTTATAGATTTGTTCTCCACAGCAGTAATACAGGGTGTCCCAAAATTATCCCCCCATTTCAGGTGGTCACAGCTTCGTGATGAACAGAGGCAGAACATGAGGTATGCAGCTTCCAGTCATACACTTAGACTTAGCACACTCACTTCAAAAACTCGGTATGAGCAACTTTCGTGGAAATATAACCATATCCGGGACAGATAAAGAATGCACCTGGCCATATCATCAAAACAAAGAAAAACAAAAGACATTGCACACACCCAACAGCAGCAACCGCCGTTCTAGCGGCTGAATCAGGAACTGCCACATGAAGCCAGTGGCATGATTGAAACAACCGTCTGAAATCAGTCAAAAAATTTGGAACATCCTGTATTTTCTGAAGGACACTGGCTTAATTAACGACCTTTTCGTTTCTTGCCTTATAGGCACTCATTTTTTGGAAGTATTGTTACGCTTGCTCGCACAGTACCCGTAGGTTTTGTTGCATCCGCTACTAATACCGAAATAGGTCGTCAACACATAAATCGCTCCTTTATACAGCGTATTTGCAAAATACACAATAAAATAATAATAAATTTTTATTGGGTTTCCTCTTTAATGCGTACAAAATGTTACAAATCTTGAAAATGAGACGGGCAAGGTATACAAGGTGATTAGGCTCGAGGAGTGACTCACTTCTAAACAGTGCCGTGTGGAACACTGCGTGACTACGAAAGCACGACACCAAATGCGCTGTATACAAAACAAATCCACACAAAACAGAACTGTCTGACTCACAACGTCCGGTGCACAGGACACGATATTACAAAATAATGCAGCAAACACGTTTCATGCTACTGTTATTCACCTCGGAATAAAAATAGAATGAGTCAGACGCAATAAAAGAATTTCCTTTCTGGCATGTATTTAATGTAACATAAAAGAAAGGGGGGAGGGTATGTAATGATTCACCTTGAAACACCTGTTTACCAGTGTTGCCAGAATTTACAAATATATTTTATATTAGAGAAGAACATGACCTGGGAAAATGTATTGTATTAGTCCGCTGCATACTCATATGACACCAGCGATTAGAGATGGTAATTTTCGCTCAACTTCTCTCGCCTACCGGAAACTATGTCAGGGTCAACACGAGAGTAATCGATCACCTCTGTCAGGATCTCATCAGGGCCAGAACCCGCGAAGATTGCCAAGTTCAACTCTGGTTTCGTGAATGCCAGGGAGCGAGCCCCGTTCCGATTTGTATCCAAATACTTTCGGTGGTTGGGTAGGCGTGAGTTTGAAAAGGACACATATACATATTTAATAACACACACAAACATGTCTAGATACACAATAGATTCCCTGTCGAACAGATGACAAGAGATAAACTGTAGACACAAAACGACGTCATGTAACCATACTTGCTGCGCACTCGAAGACAAGTGTTGCCAACACCTACTTGGCAAATATCAGAAAAATGTCTTGGCCGCCATGTTGGATCCAAGTACGTGGTGGGGGCCAACAGTGAATGATTCAAAGTTACTGAAACGTGTCTTTCACTGCTAATAAATCCCACGAGCGACTTGCGAAGTAACAGACTATTCTTTCGTGTTTTCCCCTTGTTTTAAAGTACAACCTAATGGAGCTACTTGAAAGCAAGAGTAGCGAGCTCCTGTCTTGAAAGCCAGATAACAGCGGCGATGGGACTCGACACGCGTCACCTAATGAAAAAGCCACGTGTCAAGGGGTGTTGCAGCGAGGAGTTATGGGGAACTACGGCATGGCTGCTGCTACTACACATGCACACGCGCGCACTTTTAGTGGTTATTTACTTTCATCCAAATCCTCGTGATTAACCAATAGTGGCAGAAAAGCGAATAAAATTAAACAAATCAAATCAAATTTTCATTCAAGGTAGACAGAATTTTCATTACAAACTCTCATTAATAAAACAATCAAGAACTACATTTATTTATTTCCGCTTTATATACGTGGCGAAGTTAAGGCTATTATGCCTTTTCTTCCACTTAACCATCTATTTCGATATTTCCTTACATCGCTTTGCAAATAAAATAGAAAATAAAATACAAAAGGAATACAAAAAGAATACAATTTATTTTGCGTTTGAGTATTCAAAAACTATGTGATAAATATTTAAAGTTATTAAACTGACATTTCAGTTTCTTAATACTTTTCGTAGCCATAGCATTAAGAAAACCATATGCTATTGGCGAACAAGATCAAGCTCCATCTCATCTTGCTTTACATGTGATCTACTGTCAAGATCTGTAGGGGAATGGAAGTATGCAGTTTGACAAACTTACAACATATATTTTCTCTCGTTGTTTGCCCAACAAATGTCTACATGCAAATTAAGCATCCCGGAAATTGATCCACGATTTTAGGGACACCCTACGAAAGAGTTCCATGAATAGAATAGCTTGAAAACCAAGAACACTTTTTTTGTTTGTTTGTTTGCATGGAATATGTACACTACTGGCAACCCTGCTGCCCCCGACACGTGATCAACTTATCACCTGCAAGCCGAGCAACAAGGCTGCCTCTCGGAAGCCGTTTAGCACTTTCAGGCGAAAGGTATGCAGTCGTCTTATTCATGGAGCCAGAGAGTGAGTGACTCAGGCGCCTCTTTCTTTGCTCCGTATCCGGAATAACTGTGAAGTTAACGGGGGAGAGTGACGTCACCGGTGCAATTGGCCCATCGGTACACGTGTTTATGTTTACGTTCTTCATTATCAGCTTCTTCTGAAGTTTACATTCCTCCGAGCAGTACACGCACACCCCTTCCTTCCATTTACCAGGTACCTGGCAACCCATTGCACAATGGAACTTTGTTGCTCTGCATTGGGAAATATTTGTGACTAATTCTTTAGGAAAACCTGGTACTGGCATCCCGGCTTTCCGTTCCTGACACACTGTGTGCAGTTCTTTTTTATCTTCGCGAATAAGGGCGCCTCTCTCACACATACACATTAGTTTTTGCAATTCAAATATCGCTAATTCATCATGTTTATTATTATTATTATTATTTGAGTGGATTAATCCCAACTTCACCTTCTCCAGGCACGCCCTTGATCTGGGATGTGTGGCTAAATTCCTATTGATAGTAGGTGATATAATTGTTATTAAAACTATTAATGATATAATAGTAATAACTACAAGTTGTATTTTAAGGCTAATCGGGACTGGGCCTACAGTTTAACGTGGGATCCGAACCACTATGTGCCTCCGCCGTGATTGTACTTAATCTCAAGGGATAGTTTCATAATTTTTGGAATTAATGGTGATGTAAATAGCAGTCAGCAATGATACTCTCTTATTTTGAAATATAGATATCGATTTTGTGTGCATGTATTTGCGGAGACTACATCTTCCCCAGGGACAGCGAAAGGGATGGGCACGGGTGGGCAAGCGCCCACCCAAAAATTCCTGTGCCCACCAGATTGCCCACCCAATCAAATTCCATAAGTACATATACTTGGGGCTATATGAATTATTCAATAAATGAGTGTATTCTGGTGTTCATAACATGTATATTTTACTTGTGAATATTATCTATGCTGAAGTATTCATATATTATCAACCCATAGAAAGCCAATTTTGTCATTAAAAAGTGAAAGTAATTACTAGGGCTATTGAAACAAAAACTGTGATCAAATTAATATTTCCATGATTAAAAGCCGCTAGTAAGCTTAGGAGGCTCAAAATTATGCAGGGTATGATCAAAATTAGATCAGAATTTAGGATGAACTTGAGGACTGCAGCTCCGGGCCTCCACATACGTATATAAATCCCTGCCTGGGTATGGTTAATAAATCTCCAAATAAACAAATAAAAACCTCATCTTAGCGTTACTTTCTTCAGCAACACAATAAATTATTTCGACTCTTTAATTATTATTAGAATAATTTAATCAAGAAGACTTAGATGGGCAGGCCATGTGACGTGAATGGCAGAGGAAATAATAGTTTACAGGATTCTTGTTGGGAAACCTGATGGTAAGAGAACAGTAGGAAGGCCAAGACGAGGATGGAGGGATAACGTTGAGATGGACCTGAAAGAAATCGGGGTAAGAATTTACAATATAGAGAAAGTCTCCAATTTCGTTAATTTTCGGTATACTAACTAATTTTGGCCTCCTAATCACGAATCTGTTGTAAAAAAACCGGGGGTCACGTCTGGAAATTGTACATTTTGATGAAAAATTGTTTGTTATCGCCAAAAATCATCCACGGGTAGCCCCACAAACCACTGACGTTAGCCCCAAAAACCATCCACGGGTAGCCCCACAAACCATTGACGTTAGCCCCAAAAACCATCCACGGGTAGCCCCACAAACCATTGACGTTAGCCCCAAAAACCATCCACGGGTAGCCCCACGAACCATTCACACGAGGTTAGGTTAGGCCCGTTAGGTTAGGTTCCATTAGCACTCATTTCACCCCTAAATTCATCGAAAAAATAGGGATCGTACTAGAATTGAACATCATAAATCATTTTCTTGTAAAACAACGGCATGGTTGGATACAATGACAGGAGATTACATTTTTGTTCGTAAAACTACGCATAGGTATACACCTATATATAAAAAAAATTCAATCGGCTTTTTTCAAATTTTCAGACGTGACCTCCGGTTTTTTTCAACAGATTCGTGATTAGGAGGTCAAAATTAGTTAGTATACCGAAAATTAACAAAATTGGAGACTTTCTCTATATTGTAAATTCGCTCCGAAATCGGTAAGGATGGGAAAGATTAGATTGATCTTGCCCCGGATAGGGACAGATGAAAGGCTTGTGTTGCTGCAGCCGTAAACCTTCGGGTTTAAGTATGATAGAGAATATAATAAAAAGCAATGTAAAGTGCTCCCCTGTGCTCTGCACCACGCCATGAAGGCATATAGGGGGTGTGGAGTTAGGCCCCATACTTTCTTGATCTCGGCCGAATCTGGAGGTGATGTGATCAGAGTATAATATAGTTTTAATTAGCTCTGCATTGAAATTTCAGAAGTGTCAATTTTTCATTTCATTACATTTTTTATATACCTGTCATCTTCATATATCAATATGGTATGCGAAATATCAACTTTATATTCGTTCTACTAATAAGTAGGAATCACAATAATCACTACAATACCTAAGTAAATAAATTTTAATAAACCATTTATGTGTGGAAAAAGCTACAGAATTATTCAATTGCTAATGAGTGGCTTATCCTATTTAGAAATCCTCGTTCCACACATAAATTTTGCCATATGAATCAGCCGAAAATGTCAACAGAATCTGTAGATGCAGCTGAAGTAAAGAAAAATAAAGTTATGTTACGAAGTATCCAGAAGACGATTTTGTTAAGTTTGTTTTTAAGCCCACTTTTATGCTCAGATAGGCTAATCGGGACTAAACCTACAGTTTAACGTGTAGTCCGAACCAGTGAGCATTGTGCTTCCACCAGAGGAGAGGGAGTCGAACACAGGACCTCTCTATTATAACGACAGCGTTATGCCATTGGGAAGAAAATATATACAGAAAGAACTCGCACCAAACGTGTCATTTTATCACCACAGAAGATGCGTCCATTTTAAGAGGGTGATTCCCTGAGACAAATATTTGAGACTTTCGGAAAACAACGTCATTGTTCACGGAATTAGCTGCCTTGATCCAGTAATGAAACGCTGTGCGATTGAAACTACCACCTCAGCTTTCTAAGAGCTATGAACTAATGAAACTTCATTTTTGGAAGAGTAAGTTCTGGTTGATTTGTTTAATTTTTAACCATTTTTCTGCTAATTTTGATAATGACGACGGTAAGGTTCAATGGTGATTAGATGAATGTAACGAAGGGGCGAAAACAAACACATGCTGATACTCAAAATACAAACCCTTATACATTATTACTTTGACAGTGGTTCCAGGCGCGAGGGACTCGTTGCCCTGAAAGAATAAAGTTTCCATGGTATGCTGCACAGGGTAGAGGTTGAAATTCTAGTGTGTTCGAAATGGTCATGACATACAACTCAAGACATCTATGAAAAATAGATGAATTATTACTGGCACGGTGATCTACTTCTATGAATTCCTTGTGTCCTAAATAATTTTGTTACCTCAAAAAATATGTTCATGTAACCATACGTGTATTGTTTCTCCCGCATTAGTAACATGACTGTTCAGAAAAGGAATAGCAACTTAGCTAATAATCTCTTCAATTCTGAACAGATTTTTCAATCTTACTTGTTTATTACTTATGAGTGATATTGTCAAAATAGCCTTTCATAAGCCTAGGGATACTTTATGGACAATGAACAAAGAATTGGTTTTCCGTGTGTGTTTTAAATCATTCATAATAAGACGTTCATTTTAATCCAAACATTCAGTGGCGGCGATTAGGAGGAGCGGGAAATGGGGGCTGCAGTTCCCTCGCCACATTTTTTCACTTTTTGCCCCCGCACTATGGCCTCTTTATGCTATCAAGAAAACGTTATATTGTCCTTGCCCCTCAAATGTTGGCACCTAATCGCCGCTACTACAAACATTCAGATAGATTTGTCAGTTGTATAAACCTTGAATGCTAACAAAGTGACCCCCAAGGAGTAAGAAAACTCTTTCAGTCAAAAACTCGTACGATGAAAATACTATGCTCAGGAACATGCATTTAAATTACGAGAAACTTCACGATTGTCTACCATCGCACTTTCTATCATTGTCGCCGAATACATAAAATGAAGTATGTGCCTTGTATTTGCAACACAAGCTTAAACCGAATTCACATTTATTTCACTGTATTAACATGAATGGAAGAATGTGGTTAAAATGTATGGTTGCGCTTCGGTAAACACTTCCTTGAAATGATTGGGTACATCAGAGACAAAGGAAATGGAACAAGATGCGAGAATAGATAAGAAAAGAATAAAGAGGAAAACAAGAAAAGAAAAGGAAAAAGAAGTAAGAGGAAAATCGGGAGTGTAAGAGAGAAGGAGATACATACGATTTACATACTATATATGGTCTTACATTTATACTGCCCACCCTAATTTATCAATATGGAGCTTCTGCCCACCCGGTCGTAAATTTCTGGCGCCGCCCCTGATCCCCCCCGAAATTTTGAAAAAATCAAAATTTTCATATGGAAGCAGCAAATCACTGGGGGGGGGGATGCAATAATCCTTAAAATGCCCCCCGATTGTCAATTTTTGTTTCAGAGTCCAATTCTATGGAGTGAAAAGTTATACGTATACAAAAGATTATTTTGTGTAATGGAGCCTCCCCTACCCGAAACCTGCGTATGCCAGTGACTGACTATCCATTTGATCTTAACATTTTCCTGTACATATACCGGAACTAACGATCTTAACACCAACCGAAGTGAAAATATGATAATGGGAGCCTTTACAATTTAGTACAGAGAAGCAATGGTGCACAGCAAGACAGATGGATGAATTATATCCATGGATATAAGGAAGGGGAGGGGGGGCAAGGAAGCGGCTAGGCCCCCGTCCCCTTGAAAATGAATGTTCACCTATATTTCACACAATTTAATTTCAGTCACAGTAATTTATGTTAATTATTATATGGTTGTTGAAGGAACATGATAATTTTAGACTTTTTGAGGGGGTATCGCTATTATGCGGGGAAATATTGCTGCCCCCCCCCCCCCCTCTCTGGAAGCAATCCTATGATTATAACCTGCTTCTTATGCCACTCGCAAGCCAATGCAAATTTCTTCTTTCTGAGCAGAGCAAAGCACCAGATGTGAAACGAAAGTCTCGGTGGTTTAAAATAAATGTCCGCTACCCTGCGTCAAAATTATCATCTTGAGAACAGTGTTCTCCTCCAGCCGATGAAATTCCCTAACAGATCAGCGAAGGTCCCGAAAGAAAAATTGGCCCAGGCTGCTCAACGAGGTTGCGTCTGTTTCAAAGCCGCGCTGGATTTAGAAAAAAAGGAAGAAGAAACTAACGACAACGTGTTGGGAATTTAAATGTGGACCATCACGTAGTTCTTTTTACGGCAGGGGAGGGAAAATAAGAAGAAACGAACCGATTGTGTCTTCAATCTGCAACACATTCACAGGGGGGCGCTGATCCCAGCGCCGCCGCACGGGAATGAACGGAAGCTTGTAGTCATCTTCCAAATGGGCAATAATACTCATCTGCACATTTCTTCTGTGCATAATTATTAAGAAATGCAGCAACGACGAATGCCTTCAACTCGCCGCTGTGCGAAAAATTGAAAAGATGTGCCGTAGACTATAAGTTTACGTCTACGCGTAGATTACATTGGGTTGTAGTTTACATAGACTACATAGATAATCTAAAGTGCATTAATATTACTTTTCAAGGCTTTCATGAAAGGAAAGTGACATTTTCAACTATATTGGTTCCTAACGAAGTGAAAAGAATCCTATTTACAACAAAATTTATCTTCTCTTCTATCATCAACTATGGAAGAATATAAATAGTATGCAAAAAACAACAACAGATGGCAGTCGTGAGGCAAGAGTGGTCTTTTCCCCATAAAGCACTAGAATATTTCCTATATTAGGTTTTTTCCTAGATGATAAATTGTTCGAATTTGGAAGAAAGAGTATGAAAAGTTCTCCACACACATCAGCAACTGATACGCAGTATAATTTTCTTTTAATTCCACGGCGCTCTTTGCTAAGTTATCACCATTCGCCATGTTCTTTACATAGATTACGTAATCTACGTGTATTTATTTATTTATTTATTTCGTCTTCTTTTACATGGCGAAGTTAAGGCTGTGGAGCCTTTTCTTCCACTTGACCATGTTTACAAAAAAAAATGAATATGAAATAATTAAAATATTGAAAAAAAAAGAAAAAAATATATATATATATCAAAAATTACAGAGAAATAAAAAATACAAAGAGAAATTACATATAAGAAAGGTATAACATAGTCTACGTGTAGAATGTAGACTATCGTTGCTTACGCGTAAACGTACATCACTGGTGCACCAATTGTTAACTGTTGACTGACCTACAACATAATTCAAGTATAACTTTTGTTTCTTTAAAGCTACGATTTATATATATATATATATATATATATATATATATATATATATATATATATATATATATATATAATACATTCAATTACTTATGGAAGCATTCCATGCGAAATATTTTAAGTATTATTTTTGTTAGACCCTAACCACTGAAAATAAATTTAATTGTAACTGTGCGTACATGCGCCTCACACAGTACTGTAGCAATTACAGAGTATTCCCTGACATTCGCTACGAGACTCGGCGCCAAGCGGCCCGGCATCAGCGCTTGTCTTTCCCGGCGAACGGGATCCGCGACGGTCGCTACAGTCCGCAATTAAAATTACAGTTTTCATATTGTGTACTAACCTTGACTACAGAAGGTGTTGAAAATGATGTCCCTCTGCTGCAACACATTCCTGGCATCTCCGAAATAAATTGGCATTTACACGTGCAAGTTCGTCTACTGTAATTCTCCTGTTCAAGAATTTTAGCGGCTCTAAATGCTGTTTTTTAAACACCCGTTTCTTGTGAGAGGCGGCGGATAGATTTCCGAGGAGACTGTTCTAACCTTTGTCCTATCTCATCGAGTTTTTCCTCAGTAAGTACACGTGGGTTTTTCTTTCCACTTGTATTCAGAACTGACCCTGTTACTCTAAACGTTTTCACGAGGTTTAATATAGTGGTCATATGTGGAACGGGAAAATCAGGAAATTTCGTTGCAAAACGTCGTCGCACTTCTACACAAAGATAAATCCTTTGTTGTAATGTAAACTTTTGTGGTGCCATATTAAGCCACAAACTTCATCACACGGACACGACACAACACAACTTCCGAGGGAGGATTATACTGGCGTCAGTCTGCAACGTCAACAGAAAGGGAAAGAGAGCGAAGGCAGGGAGAGCGAAAGAAACAGACTGTAGCGTGCGACTGTTCACCGTTCATCGGGAAAGACAAGCGCTGAAGCCCGGCCGCTTGCCGCCGAGTCTCGTAGCGAATGTCAGGGAATGCTCTAGATTCTTAAGCAGCGTTATCGTCTAATGTCGGGCGAGTTATAGCTCTACTAAGTTAGGCGAGTGTACTTATTATTCAAATTAATTAGTATAATTTGTAGCAGGACACTGACAACAGTGACCATTACAAGTTAATATTATGTGACATACGGAAATATTAAATCTGTCTGTCCTTGTTTTTGGACCTCCCCGATGTAGTAGTGGAAACGTCGTTGGTGTCACACGACGTGTGAAAAAGTAACGCATTGTGCGTAGCATACTCCTTCCAGGAAAAGCCGGATGCGACCCTTGATTCCCGATGTCCTTGTCCTTTCAAGGAGAGCGGGGTTAGAAGGGTGGGGATCAGGATCCGTCTCCTGTTGCTCCATTAGGCATGGTCAGTCGCTGCAGTGTTGCTATGTTGTGGGATTTCCCCAGTTTCCTCATTCCCTGTAATTTTGGGGTTTCCTCTCTTTATTTATTTATTGAGAAAATTTCAGATACAGCACAGGTGGCCATTTTACACTGAAATTGTCAACAAAACAACATAAAAGTGAATAGCAAATGAACAAAAAAATAAGTAAAAGATATTAGATATAAAAGATATTAATTACAGGCATTTCTTCTCGGAGGAAAATATATCAATATTTGAGGGGAGATTATATTGTGCTGCAAGTCTCTAAAAGAGAGATCTTTTTTGAATTTGTAGTCTAGGTTTCTTTGTATAAAATAATCTTGTATTGCGAGTTGTGCGCATAGGTACTCGAAAGTGGAATTCCTCAAGAAGTGTGTTGCAGCGGGTTTTGCCATTCAGAACTTTGTATAAATAACTGAAATCATTCTGCAAACGTCGCTGATAAGCAGTTTGGTTTTCTTTTCTTCCACCTTTCCCTAATCGCAACAATGAGGATGGCACTGGCGAAGCGACACTCTCAAAAGAACCACCATGCTCAGGAACTCGAAGCTGAATTCAGAGCTACGTATTTTTGAATTGTTGTTTTAAGTCCACTTTATGCACAGTAAGCCTAATCGGGACTGGACCTACAGTTTAAAGTGGAATCCGAACCACTGCGCCATGTGCCTCCAGCGGGTATCGAACCCGGGACCCCTGGATTACAATGCGACGACGTTACCACTACGCCATCGGGGAGGCCATGTTAGTGTGTACAGGGTGCTATTACAAATGTAATGCACATTGTAATGGTACCGGGACTTTATAACACCCTACTCTGTACCTAGGCATATTCGCACGAGAAATTTGGAAATTATTCTTCAGCGAAGAACGAAATTTTAACGAACATCATCTGGCAACATTGAATTTAGGACAGCAGAAAGGGCAAAAAGGAGTCTACAATTTTCTTCTTCTTTTTTGTTTCCGCTGCTGGCACGTGATAAAGCCGCACGGCGAGATGTTTGCGAGTGCAGGAATTAATGATTACAGGAGAAAAGGTTGCTATGATTCACGCGGAAAAGCAAGTTCTTGCTTCAAGAACGGAAACGTCACCAAGCAATCGTTTCCTCAAGCACGTGACCGAATAACTAAACTATTCCTTCTTGATTGCGATGACTATCGACTTGATAAGAATAATTTAGGGTCCAGTTCAATGTTCCCATGTTTGAATTCTGGGAAATAATCAAAACTCTTCTCCTTTACCTTGTCACTGCTGGACAACTAATGCGCCTGGACTCACAACAGTGAATCAGCATGTAACAACAGCAACTCGTCACCAGGCAGGGGCAGACAACTCACAACTTTAAGGATAAATCCACAGAATATGAACTGTATCTATTACATTCGCTCATTTTGTTTATGAGCAGAAGTAGCTACAAGTATTTAGAATATTCTCTAGACTTCAGAAAGCTCTTTCATAGGGGAGCTTCTTTATCTGTGCCTTCACTGTCCCTGTTGCAACCTCCCGTTTAGACAGTAATCTGTGACTTTGATGTCATCATGCAAGTTCCCTCCGCATCTGCGTCAAAGGTCAACAACAGCTCCCAAGTTTTGGGAAGGAAGGGGAGTTTAATTGCTTCGACAGGGGGTGGAATATATTGTAGGCACTGTAATTAAATATTGTGCGTCTTTTGTGTGTGATATACATATCTGTATCATCTAAAATTGTATGGGGTGTGTAAGGGATTATTTCAGTATCAGTCAATTAACACTTCAAGAGACGTTTTAAAAGATGTAGAAAAATGTAGCATTTGTGTAGTATATGATACTTATAAATTAATGAGCGCCCCCCCCCCCACACACATAATTTACCTTCATTTAATATTTTTTTTTTTAAAAAAATGGACTCGGTTTACAAAGCACCCCCTGATAACCCGTGAGCCCCCCCTGGAGATCAATTCTAGCTACGGGCCTGCTCGTCACACTTAATGGAATAAAAAAATGAATATGAACCGGTGAGACCAAGATTCCACTTTTTGAACAAAATGGGCTGAATACTTTGAATACATATCACAGCTAAAATAAAGGTTTTAAAAACAATCCACTTATGGAATATTGTTACTATGGTTATGATAAATAAGCTTGTAATTGTAAGTTTCTTCATCCGGTTTTTAGTTTTGGTTGCTATGAGGTTTTTTTTTTATTTCCAGAAAGTAAGGTGAAGTGGAAACTTTCCCTTCTTGGTCTCACCGATTCATATATATTGTGCTATTTTTCTACCAGGATTTTCAGTTGATATTAAGTTCCAACCCACACGCTGGAAGAATGTCTGAGGGTTAAGGAAATTAATAGCTTGAATGCTATAAGGCAAGAGTTCGATACCTTGTTCTGGGACAGAGTACAATATTTGGCAAAGTCTCAATCGAATGAAGAGTGTATTAAAGTATAGTGGCTTACATTTTTTTCTCCAAACTACGGCCCGCCTTAGTACTTATAAAACGTCTGCATTATCTTCAGTGTAAATAAAATTCAATATGGCCCGAGACCAATTATTATTTGGCGAGTGCAAATTTACTAAGCAGTACAAAAGGCCTGGACTAACCTTATTGCTTCATTCTTTTTCCAAGGGATTGCCTGAGCTTCTTGCCCAGAGTAAAAGAAACACACTAACCAATTGAATCTAGTGATGGGGAAATGTGCGATTTCATGATCACAGGTTAAACTGCCACTGTTACTCCACAATCACAGTGCTTGTCAGCTGTGATTTTTATGCAATTTCTATGATTGGGATATTTCTGCCAACAACAGTAGGAACAACTGTGACTGAAATTGTTCCAGTATTGTGTACGGAAACGAGGTTGAAAGTAGCTACAAAGGTTCATTAATAGGGACTATATTCTACACAGTGGACAGTCTCCGCCAGATTACCTATATAAGGTTTCTACTCCCTTTTTAGTTCATACAGTACGCAACGATATCTGTACACCAGTGGCATTACACAACAAAAATCACAGTTTCGCCCCTGACAACTGAATTGTGCTACGATTTCTATTTGCTGTTTCCGATAAATGAAAGAAGAAAGAATAGTTATTCGTGCATGGCTCCACGACTGCATCACTTACGATTGTGATTTATGAATCACAGTTTTGTCATTCATCTGACACCACAAATTACTAATTGTACCTTCCATGACCGTATTATACTTAGTTTACTCCAATGTAGTCTTTAGCCATACTAAACTAACCCTTACCCCGATAACATTAACATTTCGTTTTGGAGAGGGGAAGTATTTAATCAAGGCTGCTAATTATATTTCATTTCCCTGTCGGCATTCCCAGTCCGGATCCACCTAATGTGCTGGTTGATCGATTGACTGGTTTGGTTGATTTTACTTCGCATTTCTGCCACTTTTGGCTAATCACGCAGATGAGGATCATAGGCGGAGTTCTGGAGGGGCCAGCCCCCCCCCCCCCAACTTAAAAAAAGACAAAAAAAGTAACACATGATTAAGTTCAGTTACTACATTTTTCTTATGAAGCCATACCGCAAATCTTGACGTTTGGCATGATGTCATGTGCGGTAATTGCGCCGCAATAGCGGGTCTTAGACGATTTGATTGATGTGTACAGTTTTAAAAAAGGAAAACGTAAAATGAATTTGTGTTGAGTCAAGAGTTGCTGCTGAGGCATCAAAAGAACTTTTCAATTTAATTTTTCTAAAATTTCTGAAGCTTACTATTGTACCGTAACTTTTTTAAGTAATACGAGTATTGTATCAATAAAAAATTAATGAAATGCAGAATGCAATAATCGTACTGTTTTGCTTCTTTTAAAACTGAGAACCAATATACTAATTACTTAAGCGAGGAAATTTAACATTTTCAAATCTAAAAGGCCTAGAACTCGGCGTCGCAGCACGCTGTGTTAGCCACGGAAGCAGGTCCTACATACGAGGATGTATTCGAAGCACAGAACTTCTAATGAACTCCAGCCAATCAAAAGTTCACGCAACTCTACATTGCTCATACGGCCCGTGCAAAATCACAGACTATATATACACTCTCCCTTGCACTGGTGCCCACTTCGGCATCTATTAGCTTTAACGACCATTACCAACGCGCCATTGCGTGCCCGAATAAAATGAAGGTCATTCAAGCACCACAGGGAGCCTGGTTGATACAGTAATAGCCTCTTGTTTCTAAAGAGGAAACAAAAGAAATTACCACTTCCTAATAAGAACTGGACTCTATATCCTGCGTAGATTTTGCCGTCCTGCTTTTCTTGAGCACTTTCGCCATCTCGCTTTCAACAAAGGAGTTTTCGTTATCGCACGTTCATCGCAGCACTTGTATGTCCGTTAGAAGTTTGTGCTTTTCGGCCCGTGTCAAACAAGGTTGCAGGTTTTATTACATCACTAAAGCTGTCGTTGAAACAATGCAAAATCCAACACTTGGCTGGCTGCGAACACTGATCAGGAAGGGTTTGGGAAGAAGGAAGAAAAGGCCTTATGCTAATTTATACAGCGTTGTTTGCACTGCATTCAACCGTTCACGCTAGAGGCGGTGAAGGTTATGGGCTTCTATACTCTAAGGTTACGGGTCTATTGGTAACGCCCTCTCGTGGTATGACTCTAAATGGTGACGTATTATGCACGCCTGGTGCAAAATAAGGACCAAACAAGTAGATCAAGTTTCCCTGACTATATGCTCAACAATATGAACCAATGCTTGTAACGTTTTAACCCACTTACACCAAAGTATTTCATATCCAAATATGATCTTAAGTGCACATGACTTTCTGATATTAAACTATTATTACACAAGCAGATACATTTTTATTGCTTTACAAAACGTAAGCACGCTGTGTTATATCAGCCTGCTTGTATTGTTTATCGATATACAGGTTGACAAGTTTTGAGTAACTATCGGAGGCACAATGGCGCACGCAGGAATTTCGGAGGGGGCTGGAATTACCACGGTGGATATTACATAGCTGTGTTCTAGGGGGTCTATAGGGGCAGGATATACAGTAAAATGTTTCGTAATTAAATTTTTTAAGCTTCGTAAAAAATTGTTCAATTTCCACTTCCCCCAACTTCTTTACTGCGTTCACTTGAAAATATTGATTTCCTCCAAATTGCGGAGGGGGCTGTAGTCTCATCAGCCCCCCCCCCCCTTTGCGTACCCAGTGATCGTAGGAGAATGAATCGATTCATCTGTGTACGCAATTTGAGATAGAGATAGCTCTTCTGGTTTGTTTCAATTCGCGATTAAAATTACCACCCGAGCGCTAGTGTCGCTTCCAATATGGCCGCTGTATGTAGGATAGATCTTTTGTTTACGTAGGCAGTTAGTAGTAGCACAAAGTAGTAGGTAGTAATAGCGTGTGGTCATGGCAATTGGAATAAACCTTGAAGTTACGCGATATTTTTAAACATTACGAGAGCGATATGAATACCAGGAACTGTAACGAAGGTAAAGCTTTGCTGATAACCAATGTAACACAGAAAACGCATACGAAACGAATGTATATCACTGATCCTTCAAAGCAGTGCTGTATCATCTGCACCTCATGTCGTAACTGGGGTTCTCGGTTATTTTTTTTATAATAAAGCAATTGAGATTGGCCTGTACTTGAAAAGCTGTGGCAGAAGAAAATTGCGAACATATCGTTGAAGTTCTTCCTCCAAAGAGGCACGCTAGTTTAGACCACGTTATCCTCACTGAAAAGGGAGATCGTACAGAATGAAACAGCAACATTAGCATACCCATTTTATTTTTCTGGTTACATTTAAGACATTAATTCACTCTAAACTATTTTCATCTTCTCACTTAATCGACTTGCACCTGTTCCAAATTTCATACATACATGGATACACTGGGCAAGACGCTTCATGACTTTTTTTCGAAAAATATAAGTTTTATTTATAAAGTACAATTTAAAACTTTACTTTCATGGTAATATATAATCATCTCTCATGCATTCTTCGTAATTTCCTTGCCGAATTTGAATGTTATCCCCCATGCCAGTCTTCTGTCAATCAATTTTGTTTTCCCTGATTTATTTACAAATTTCATATTGTTGACTCCACGGGGTGGAAACACATGAAAACTTTTCATTTGTTGTGACCCATAAAACGATTTAGATTAAAAAAAAAAAAACTCAACAGTAGACCTTACTCTGTCGCAAATTCCCCATGCTTTAAACAACTTCAACACAACGTACCCTACATAGAGTATTTCCTGAAAATCCCACCAGATGGCATATCGGATAATTTTAATCGCGAATAGTTCTGTTCATTTGTTGAATTTTAATTGGCTTTTCTGCCACTTTTGGCTAACTATAGCTAAGATCCAAATAGTTCTGTCCTCACCATATATTACCCTGCAAAGAATTGAGCTCCCGACCTAAATATTATATTATTTCTATCATCAGAGTATTTACCTTTCATTTTTCAAGATGGCGATCAATAAAAAAGTTAGGCACATGAGTCAGAATGGCTACCCAAAATTTTATGTAAATGCAAGACCTTAAGATACCCAATCTACAGAGAAACTCTGGACCTCAAAATTTTTACGTGGCTGTATGGTGAGGACTGGGCTACAATATCACATCTAGAGCTACGATCATATCAAGCTCCAATGCTATAACATGATGTTTCGCATCACTGCCACGGGTGCGCTGAAAGCAGCGAGGCTCAACGTCGATGCGTGTAACTTCTTCGAGAAAATATACGCTGCACCCAGACTGACTGGCGACAAGCGTTGTTCTGCCTTGTTGGCCAGGCAGGTGGTAATAATTTTCGATAAGTTGTTGAACAGCGAAAACGAAAGTGTCAATGGCCGAATCTAACAAACTTTACAAGCCAGAGGAACAGTTTATATGTGGCCTTGAAACTGATGTTATTTATTTACACCTGGATACTTGCTTCTTGTTTGATTCTGCTGAACTATGACGAACAAATCATTATCTTGCCTCGTTAGTACCGGACGATATATGGCAAAAAAGTGCACATAATGCCATTAGGATTTGTAGGCACAAAAATTATGAAAAATAGGCTCTTGAAAATGTACTATAAAATACGAAGGCGCCAAAATGTTAGTCAAGACGAAATGTTATTGTATTAGTGCACATTATTGACTTGAATTGTTTTTATATTGTATTTATTATTACTTTTCAGTAGCTTGTCTGTTACGCCTGGCTAATCACGAGAACAATGATGTAGGGACATTCAGAAGCAAGCAAAGCGATTAAGGGGAAAGGAGGCAGTTTCCCCCCACTTTTTGCCCCAGCATTATGACCTCTTAATGAGTTCTTTTTCAGGTTTTTCGTTTTAAGTCCACTTTATGTATAGAAATGCTAACGGGACTGGAGCTACAGCTTAAAGTGGGATCCGAACCACTACGTACCTCAACCGAGTCTCGAACCCGGGACCCCTTAATTACAAGGCAACGACTGTAACACTGCGCATCCGGGCCGAAAGAAAGTAAACTGTCCTTCACCCCCCCCCCCCCCCACACACACACACGTTTTGATATACAATCGCCGCCACTGCTCAGAAAGCAACTTGTTTCGTTCTCACAGTACTCTACGAGAACGCCAAAGTAGCGAAAGAAATAAAATAAAAGGTACCCAAAGGCATTTTTAGACAATACTATGCAAAATGGGCATTTATAAAATGAGTTGTCAGGCTCGAAACGCCATGAAATAATTTAAAAATATTGAAGCCTTATGGTTTTGATACAAAGGAATAAAAAAGGTAGGCAAAAACAGGCACCCTAGTCACTATCCAGTTTCCAACTCTGTTCGCTATTACAGCTTTGAGGTTATAATGATCCGTAATTTAAATCATGATAACATTACACCCACACACTCAACAATAGTGATGAAACAAGAGGTAAAGATACCCCCCCCCCCAAAAAAAAACACAATTGCCTCATTCCATTATTTGAACATGCTTTGTCTCCAATTGAGTCTGATTTATGGCCAATTAACGTTACGTTACCCGTTTCCTGCCAAGTTTTTTTTACAGCTCCGTACCGGTAGTCACTCCCGACTCTGATCACGTACAGCATAAAACAAAATATCGGGGTATGAAACAAAACAAGAATCGATAAACATCAGAACTTGGTTGAGGATTATGAGAATAACTAACAAAGCGATAGGCTGGAGCGACAGTTCAACAATGCGAATCGTCAGGATTACACGAACGAAACACAAAGAGCAATGCTGGATGAAAGAGCGAAACAAATTTAGAAAATAACAATGTCAATGCCTCATATCTCAATAAAGATCTAACAAAACAAGGTTCTGTATTTCGGCTGCTTCCCCATCGATGCTGTAGGGGAGGGCATTCGACGAAAGGTGATCCTCCTACATGCACATAACCAAATGAATCAATCTGAAAATTATTATTATTTTTAATTAAGGTTTAAATGTTTGTGAATACATTTAATTTGCATATTTCAACAACAAAAAATACTAGGATCTTCATGCTTCACAGGCAAATAATAATAAATAATACAGTGCGGTTGGGCACTGAGGTTGGGATCCCACTTGGGATTGTAGGTAGTCTGTATCAGGGTTCTTAATCCAGGAACCCAATAATTTCTAATTGGTTTTATTGGGTTCCGCTACGGGACCGGAACCTTTTATCTCGCACAATCTAAATTCGGTTCAAGTTGCGTATTGTTTCATTTTAATACAGAACTTGGGCCGGATTTAAATTGATCCGGAAAAAAAAAAAAGTTTCCTGGACCGTATTTAAATTCATCCCGGAAAACGTTCCTGGACCGAACTGAAGTACTTTACAGATAAAAAGGTTCTTTACGGTCCAGAATTCATTTACGCTTGCTGATTTTTTCTGCTGGACCGGAATTGAATTTATTTCAAATTCCTGAACCTTTAACAACCCTGGTCTCTATTGGTATATCAGAGTTTAAAGTGGATTTAAAACAACAACAACAAAGAGTCTTTATTGAATTTTGCTGTTCTTACTTCCAAAGCGACGTAAAATAACTTAAATCACATTTCATTCCAACTTTTTTCCGATATATATTTTCTGCTATACTACACAGTTACTTTTGTGTACGTATTTATTTCCGTCACATTTATATATTTTCGCATCCATTCTTATAACTCACAATCCACAACCTCAAAGACAATAAAACCACGTAATTCTTGAATACCTCCCCCCATTCTGTTACTTAATTACACTTTTGAAACACAGATGGAAGCAGGAGCGCTTGATGCGGTGTCTATGTGTACACGCACGTCTGACGGTTTCCAACCACTGTTTTTTGTGACGTCATTCTATGCTGAAGGAGGCTGGTTTAATTAACTTCCATCCCTCCCCAAATCTGCAATGGAAGATGTCTGTGTTTCGGATTTAATTACAAACCTCGGAGACGAATTGTTGTGGACTCTAGTAAGTATAGCACTTGACAATTCCGAATACGAGATTTCTTTCATCGCTTTTTGGATCACGAACAGGTATTGCTACAATACTGATACAGTATGTACCATACATGTACGTAAGGCTGTATACATTGTATGAAACACCTCTGAACATGGTCAGTTTGCGAAATATCATAACAAAAGGTGACCAGTATTCAGGGAGGACATTTGAAAAGGTATTTTGTATAAAATATGCGAGATACAGTACTTGTATTGGGTGGAGAGTGTTATAAATCGTTAGAGGTTGTTTCGTGTATGTACCTTCGTTGTTCGTACGCATGAGTCATGGAGTGATCATGTCACGTCCTTGTGTGCAGCACACTGCGTTTTTGTACGTACAACTGCAGTTGCATGTGTGTGTATCCACTCTGTCATAGTGAGTGTTCAACCACACCTGGTCAGCTTGGGCAATCCGTAATGAGGAACAGAAAGGAGCTCTTGCTCTTAAATGACATTCTTTGAGGGAAATAGGGCGATTAGTGAACAAATCTCATCCTACTGTTCAGTATGTAGTAAATAAATTCAAATAAGAGGGTTCAACAAAGAATAGGGAAAGAAGAAGAAAGGAGAAAAGGCAAACTGAAAGAGAGAGGAACTTTTCGTGGTGAGAAAAGTTAAGGTTAATCCAAAATTAAATGTTCCGAAATTGAGGTCACGAATCGAAAATGCAACAGGAAAGACAATGAGCAATTTAACACTTCATCGCGCATTGTACAGACAGGGATATCATGGGAGAATGCAAAAAAACAATGTGCATAAAGACCAGGAGTTCTGGAACAACGAAAGTCATCTGCTCCGATGAGACCAAAATAAATCTTTTCGGGTCAGATTGTGTCCACAGGGTGTGGAGGAAGGCGAATGAATATAACAATGTACTATTGTTGTCAACATCATTTCAGCAAGACACTTTTTTTTCTTTTTTGTTTTCTAGCGGTGTACTTTATCATTTCACTTTCCACTATCCTCTGTATGGACAAGACTGGTACATACTGCATATCAAAGATTGTCGCTCGTAAGAGTGTAGAAGAAGAAGTGACTGGGAAAATTATATAATACCAAGGCATTTCTCATCACTGTCAAAACATTGTACATTATTGATTTGTGCCAAAAGGTTACATTGTCTAATTAGCGGCCACTCGATCCATTTTTTAAAAAAAATAAAAAAAAGGGAGGGGGGGTTGTTTTTGCATGTTGCAAATTTCCTCGTATTATACCGTTCAGTTCTCGTCAACCAATTGTCGTTCTAGACTCGCGTTAGGATAGAAATTGATCTAAGAAGATTGATTGATTTGGTACATTTTACTTCGCTTTTGTGCCACTTTTCTAATCGCGAAGATGAGAATGAGTAATGGTATTGATGAAGGGACACTCACAAAGAAAGAACACCCATGACCTGACCAGGATTCGACCCCAGGACCTCCGGCGCCATAGCGCTCTGTGCTAGCCACTCCGCTACGGAGATGAGCAGGTAAAAATTGGGTGACAGAGAGAAGTTAATGGGAACTACATCAACCGTTATAGGAGAGTTTCTCTACTCAAGACCTCTTGACTAAAACTTAAAATACGAACCCATACGCACTGGGCATAAATACAAACCGCAACAGCCACATGGTCAGGCATGCCGAAACGCAATCAAACAGCTCAGCTGGTGAGGATAAATGCCACAAAATTAATTCAACAAATCTTGTTTCGGATAAGTGACAACCCGTGCCTGTGACAGGTGACAAAAGCCTGTCAACGATGCTGACAGATGGGAGTACACGTTAATCTAACGAGAATGACGCATGGGAAAATATTAGACTTGTGGAGGACATTCCCAGCTGCCGTTGAATAGATTTCGTTTTCCACCATCATTTCTAGATTTCTCGCTGGATTTAAACATAGACACGTACAAGTCTCATTGCAAATTAATGGAAAGTTGATAACTTGGTAATCGGATAGTGGAGAAAATTTTGAAATAAAAATCTATGCTGAGGCCGAGTAAAAGTTTATGTAGCAATATGACTAGAGTGCTGATAATAGAAGAGTTCGACATTCTATTGTATCCTATTACACGCACAAGGACCAATTTATTTTCAGGATGGCCTGTTAACAATCTCTATTTCTGATTGGTTTGTTTTACTTTACATAGCTTTTCTTCAATTTAATTTAATTTCAATTCTATTACTCCATGTAAACCATATACATTGGTATTTGGAGGGTTCAGTACAGTTCATATAAAAAAAATATATATATATATAATTACAAAATTTCTGTAATTTACAATGTAGATATTCACTAACGCTATAATATTCCTTATTAACTAATAGTTTCTTTAATTTGTTTTTGAAACTTGTCATACTTTCTGCTTTTATATCATTTGGTAAATGGTTGAATATTTTAATTGCCATCTGTTCCTCCTCGACTAATCGCGACAATGGGGATGGATGATGATGTGATGAAGGGAAGCTCACAAAGAACACCCACGCACAGTGCGGGATTCGAACCCGGGACCCCTGGCATCGTAAGACGTTGTGCTAACCACTCCGCCACGGATACTGGCTTTGCAAAACCGCTCGTTGACATAGCACAGCATTTATTGGCAAAGACCGCCGTGCAACAAAATTCGACGGGAGGGACAAAGCGACCGCAAAAACCCACCGACCGAAACAGATAGCTTCTGGGGTGTGGAAATTTCCGACGCGCCTGGCGCCGTCCTCCATGTAGCCCTCGTAAAGAACAACCGATTTTCCTGGAATGCCTTTAATCGCCTTCCATTTCCCAGGAAGCATTTCGCACGACGAACGCTCCATTCCGGCGAAAGAAAGATAGCTCACCCCCGACACCGTGAAGAAAGCAATTATTACTACAAGGTGATTCCAAAGTATTTCCCACATCAGGGTTACGTTAGCACATGGTACTGAGGTGTCAGTGTTGCCATGTTGGGAAATTTTTGGCCGTTTGGGGGAAATCTAACATTCCCAACTGCTTGCTCAACGCTGTAAAGAAAATACTGAAAGAATGCACATGAAAAAAAGGGGGAGGGTATCTCTTATCGTACACCGTATTGAGCACCTTCCCCTACTAACGTCAGAGCGGGTTCCTTTCGTTGTTAGGTTAGGCATGTTACGTTTAGAACGCTTTGAACAAATAAACTGCAGTTTTTCGGGGCTTGACCAAAAATGTAATATTTATTCTCAAGGCCTCAAACCCAGCATGTCTAAGCTAACAACGAGATCACTTATCGTGACATCAGTAGACGAAGGGGCTCAATACGGTGTGCGATAAGTGCAGAAATTGCGAGAAAAAGAAAAGTACGTTGTTTTAATGAATTTCTGAATTCCACATTATCCCATGACAGGACAGAACATACTTTCAATAATGTGGTATTCATTTTAATTGGCCAATATACCACAAGCATCTTAACTTCAAAATAGATTCTCCTGGAAGCATAGACTACGAATTAGTTAATATTACTTGTAAATTTCAGAACAAGTTTACTTAAAGTTTCATCTACTTGCCCAAATAATAACAACCAGTGGCGACATCTACTTTTTGCTCCCAACTATTGACGACACAGTACTGCCTACTTACCTATAATATAAAAAGAGAACACATAAGAATTAATATAATTTATATTAATTAACAATTAAAATAATTATATGCAGTGGAGCTTCCACATACAGACAATTGAATACGACAGTAATACATGAAAATGCACGACCGTTAATAAACTTGAACTGAAGTAACAATAATAAATATTATAAACCAATAAAATACTCATTTACTCCAAATTTACTATTATTATTATTGTATAAGAAAAGGCTTCTATTAGATCCACCAAATAAATGAATATTCAGTACAATAGTCTTTCATTTTTTTACAACTCGTATAATTAAGAAGCAATTTTAGTCATAAAGTTTATATTCTGTGACGAGGAGCCTTGGATTAAATTGAGGAATATGAAAAAGTCACCAGATTTCTGCATTTTAAACTTTTTTCCTATCTAATGCACATTTTTTTTTATTTTGACATTCTGTTCGAATACCAAGTAACTGAAGTTTATTGTGTTATTACGTATAAAAAAACTGCATTTTTTTTGTATCTTTAATTCCTTCACCTCTTGACGTCTATGGCTAAAACAATAGAACAATTTAAACAACCGATTTCCAACATATTCTACAACGTTTCTGCATTTTCGACTGGATAATAATAATAATAATAAAGATCACTCCGATTTACGTCGAAACAGAACAGCGCCGAACGTTTTCGAAGCGCATGAGGAACTAACCTGTGCGCACGCACCTTGGTTCAACAATGCCCTGTTCTACAGTAAGAACAAATATGGATTTGAAGCGAACGAAATGGAATGCATTGCCCGTATTTATCGACAAGTTTATTTGCCCTTCATGCTTTTTCAAACCACTCTCCACAAGGGGGGAGGGACTCTTTTCGCAGGAGGAAAAGTGCGTGTGGAAAGGGGGTGGGGGAGAAAATCGAACTTTAGCGAGTGAAGAGCGAACTTGAAATGCTTTGTTGCCATGGAAACTGCGCTGGACCGGAAGTCTTGTCCCCTGTGGATCGCCGGTGGGAGCAAAACATTGGATCTGCACAGGTTCCACGAACAACCAAACTCAGTTTTCACAGAGCACAACTCATTTCAATTTGACTGTCGACTTGAGATTATTTTTGTCCGATCTCCGTGACGTAGTGGTTACCACAGCGCGCCACAACGCTGTCCGAAAACCGGTCTGGGCATGTTTGTTCTCATTGTCGTGATAAGTCAAAAGTGACTGAAAAGTGAAGTAAAAAAACAACAAAACAATTTAACTAATCAATCGAACATTGACTAGTGCTGTAAAGTTTCATGTTCTGTTTTTTAACATTATTATTTTGAGAGCATATCGGGGGAAGAGGGGCGTTGGGGTAATTTGTAGCATGAAAAAAGAAAATCTATAGTCAGTCATCTGCTGTAGTAGTTATTTATTATTATTTTCTTTTTTTGGCGTACGTTAATAGTAGTTGCAGTAATTGGAGGCTAACTCTCTATCACTTTTAAAACCAAAGGTTTATGGCTGCAGCAACACAAGCCTTCCATCCTTGCCGATTTCCTTTAGGTCCACCTCAATTTTATCCCTCCATCTTAGTTTTGGCCTTACTACATGTTTCTTACCATCAGGTTTCCCAACAAGAATCCTGTAAACTGCTCTTTCCTCTCCCTTTGTAATTGCAGAAAGGGTCAAATATAATGACAACAATAAAAAAAAAACTGTTTCCTCTACCTAAGATTATCTCAGTTGACACATTAGTACTCACAGGAGTTCGAAACATCTCAAGAATAAATTAAGAATAGTCACCAGAGCTACAGTGAGTGTAAGTACTATCAGTGGCGTATGCTGGTTTTAACTAGTGGGTAATCTCCGACACTTGATTCATCCACCCACTCCTGAAGTCTCCCTGGAAATTTACCTCAACATCCATACAGGATTTATGAATATATGTGTGAAAAATTTTACCTTATTGTTGCGACCACTGTCGAATAATTGTTGTGATTGCACTTGCAGTTAATCTACGTTTAGAATATAGAAAAGGAAAGTTAAACCACAGTTGGGTAGGAAAGGCCAAACCTGCAGGTTGCATTGTGATTTATGCAGGTTTTTTAGATTTTTAACTTTTTTACCTGTGAATAGGTCTACTGTACAAGTTTTTTCAGGGAACGGCTTGGTTTTTACGTACTTCTAATAGCAAAAACTTAATATTTTAAATGTACCCTAACCAACCCTTAACCACAATCCTCATATTACATTTCTGACGCAGTACTATGCCAAGTACTTAGTTTTTGTTTTTTTATACGAACCTGAGGAAAGAGATAGTCAATCTCTGAAACGTTGTTCTACAATAAGAGCACTATACTCACATACGTAAGTACAATTTTTAAATTTCCTTTTTCATATTCTGGATTTGTGAGTAACACGCGACTAACCTATAAAATGCTATCTACGTTTAGAATTTCAAATGATAAAACAAGAGAATATAATAAATCTATAAGAAAAAACCTGTAACAAAGAATATGAAAGGAATGCGGTAGTGAAATAAAAACCCTCAATATTAATTTAAGTGTAAAATTCAAGTTACCCCAGTACCCAGTCACTCGTGCATTCCCGATTTTTGCTTTTATACACGGAAGTTTAAGTTCAAGATCTATGGTACAAGAGATGCTACTGGCCTACCTGCATTAACTATTTGAAATTTCTCCGGAAAAGATCCCGTTCCAAATATTTTCGCACGCAAATATTGTATTATATCCATTCATTGCCTGTAACTTCAGTGAACACAGCACTAGCACAAATACTAAACCACTAACAGCTAAACAAATATTAAATTCTCGAATCGCTACAACACGCATTCAATTCCCTGCGCCAATCTTCTATTGTGGTTCCTTACTGCTTGACACAGAATTAAATTCCCTATGGATGTTGAAAAATTCCCTTTCGCAGCTTTATATTTCCTGCGATGCGCGAGGTTCTATAAGTTGGAATCATTGCGTTTTTTGTTTATATATTTTACATTCAAACATCTTTTATCATTATGATCATTGTTAATCTAAAGAGGGGGGAAAAGCAACTTAAATTACCTAATATATGTGTACGTATATATATAATTTATTTCTGATAGCCACCCAGCGTCGAATAACATGGGTACCTGGGGGAAATCCTGGGGGGTAAAGGCGGTCAGGGGCGTGATGCTGATCACATCACCCCCACTCATGACCGGATCAAGAAAGTGTGGGGCGTTACCCCCACACCCCCTATACGCCTTCATGGCGTGGTGCTAAGCACAGGGGAACACTTTACCTTTTTTTTTAGCTCTCCCTTTTAAAAATTATTCATTTCTGTGAAAGAAGTACTCTCACTGGTTTTGAAGGCTACAAAGAAAGTAATCACGCATTTTAAAATACAAAAATGAAAAAAGTAAGCATATAAATAGTTTAATTACTTCATTAATCGATTGATTAAACTGTTATTTGACGTCGCTTTTCTGCCACTTTTGGCTAATCACTACGAGTGATGATATGACATTGATGAAGGGACATTTACAAAGAACACCCATGCCTAGACCGGTATTCGAACCCTGGAGCTCTGGTGTCGTAGGGAGCTGTTCTAACACTCCGCAATGGAGGTCGGTGTAATAGTTTTTTTTTTCCTTTGACAATATCTGTTGAAATAGCAGAGATCAGGAAGACAGAAGCAAACGTAAAATGAGAATTTTCATAGAATTGGTTCGCAAATGTTGTTCAGATTTCTCTGTTTCTCGCGCATTTTCAGATGTATTTTCTCTTCTTTCCTTTTCAGTACGTAATTTGTGAACCCAAAACCTGTTTCCTGATAAATTTCCCTGTCGTAAACAACACAGCTCCTACGATGAACTTAATCGTGCTGGCAGTTTACAGACAACCCCCAAGCTCCAAGTTCTATTCAGAGCAACATTTTGACAATTTAGGGGCAACTATTCAACAACTGACGGAAGAACATCCTGGGGCCAATTTCTTGGTGACTGGTGACCTAAACGCCAGAATTGGGGAAGAGGAGGTATCCTGGGACGACTATGGGGGGCAAGATAGTGACCAAACGACTCATGACGGCATGTACTTAGGACAACCTAGACAAAGCAGGGATAAAATAGTAAACGCGGGAGGGAGGCAGCTCCTAGAACTATGCGGGTTACATAAGCTCCAAATATTAAATGGGAAATTTTTCACAGACTGTCCGGGGCACTTCACATACGTGGGGGCGGGGGGTAGTAGTACTATTGATTATGCTATTGGCTCCCTCGAACTGTTACAAAGAATTAAGGGTTTTCACGTCCAGGCGCAAACGCAATCGCATCATATGCCACTTGAAATCGACGTTCAGTGGGATACTCATAGTAACGTAGACACTCCCAAACTCGCGTTGGAGCCCGAGAAAATATTACGCAAATACGTGTGGACTAAAGAGGGGGAGGAACAATACAAGATAATTATGACCGATGACGTAACAAAAATGTTGCAAGAGCGTTTTAAAACAGCCATCGAGGGAAATAATATACAGGAAGCAGTGGGATTAGGATATCATATTCTCGAAAGGGCCGGAAGTCATATGATAAAGGGAGAGGGGAAGGGGGGCAAACATGTTAAGGGGGGGTGGTACAACGAGAGATGCAAAATAATGAAGAAAAGGTTGGACCGAGCTTTGAAACTCTACAGAAACACAAATAGCGAAGAGGGCAGAAATAACTACCTCATGGTCAGAAGAGCGTATAACAACATTTTAGAGCAAGAAAAAGAAAAATGGCAAGTTGAAAAATTCGAAGAAATTAGAAAGGCAATCTCGGAGAGGAACATTTCGGCATTATGGGGAGTTCTACGCACATTGAGGGGTCAGAAAAACAACTGGGTGCATATTGAGCCACATATTTGGGAATCTCACTGTCGTTCTTTACTTGGAGGGGAGGGGGAGACATCTCGAACAGAAATTGCACGGGAACGTTACTTCCTAGGGGACTACATACCGATACTTGATGAGGATATACGAGTGGATGAGCTAAGAATGGCGATTGGGAAATTGAAAAAAGGGAAAGCGGCTGGATTGGATAATATCGGAACGGACTTCTTTAAAGCAATTGGGGAAGACATTAATATGTTAGAAAATATCCGTAGACTACTAGATAAGATTTTCAAAGAGGGACATTTCCCGAAGGACTGGGCCACATCAATAATTTGCCCTATATATAAAGGCAAGGGGGATAGGAGCGACGCGGGCAATTTTAGGGGTATCTCTTTGCTTCCAATATGGAGCAAAATATATACGCATATTTTAAACCGTAGAATACAAAAGTGGTCAGAAATATTTGATAAAATTTCCCCTTTACAAGCAGGATTCAGGAAAGGGCATAGTACCCTAGATAATATATTCATATTGCACACATTAGTACTTGAGCGAATTAAAGAGAAACGAAAAAAGTTGTACGCGTGCTTCATTGATTACGAGAAGGCGTTTGACAAAGTTCACAGGGGTATTTTGTGGGGGAAACTGCAAGAAAAAGGAATGTCGGCGCGCATGATAAGGGCGCTACAAGCTATTTATGAAAACGTACAATTTTGTGTGAGATGCGATGGCCACAGAGTATCATCATTACAACCCTCGCATTCCGGGTTAAAACAAGGATGTATCCTGTCGCCAATTTTATTCTCTCTCTTCATTGATTGGGTGGCGAACGAAGTATCATGGGAGCAGGGCGCAACCCCATCTATAGGGGAGCAAGAGATACCTGTACTCTTGTATGCGGACGATATAGTCATCATGTCGGAGACAATAGAGGGGCTACAAAGGGGACTAAATAGCATATACGAGGGGTGCCAAAAATACAAAATGACAGTTAACATTAAAAAAACTAAAATCATGGCTTTCAAAAATGCGTATACTTTCAGCAAACAAGAAAAATGGAATTACGGGGGGGAAGTAATTGAGCCTGTCAAGCGTTTCACGTACTTAGGAGTAACATTATCTATGACTGGAAGTTGGACGCAACATATACAGACACGAAAAAGCAAAGCAAAGCTCGCAATAGACCAAGTAATACGTACCATAAGTAAAGTACCGCAAATGCCGTTCTCAGTGATTCAGGGTTTGTACAAGTCAATAATAACAGGAACTTTGAACTATGGGGTCGAACTGTGGGGGGCAAGAGGAGGGAGCACAGTCGCAAGCATTCAAACAGAATACTACAAAAAAGTGTTGTGTGTAAGTAGAAGTACTGCCAATTGTGGGGTACTTAAAGAATTAGGTCTAAGCAAAGAGACAGTACAAGCCAGGATGAGAACTTTAAAGTATTGGCTTCAGCTAGCAAGGGAGGGTAACACGACACTTAAGGGTCAATGTCTGATAATGCAAGTAAGAGAAGAAAATACACGGAACTGGGCGAGGGATATAAAAAACATGTTGAACTCTATTGGGATGGGGTGGGTTTGGGAAGCAGGAGGGAGGGTAGATACATCAGTTGAAAATCAAATTAGAGGGAGACTTATGGACATAGACAGACAAGAAATACTAGCCGACTGTCAGACGAAGACTTCACTAAGAGATCATTTGAAATCAAGGGATTGGGGGAAAGCAAGATACATAAACTTGGTAGGCAAAAAAGAAAGGGGAGGGATAGCATGGTTCAGACTGGGGGGTTGGAAACAAGTAAAAAATAAGAATGAAGCAGGGGAAACTATATGCTCTTTGTGCGGGGAGGGAGAGACGGGCGAGCATCTGCTCTCTGCCTGCCCCTCTACGCGTGATTTACGAGACAAGTGGGTTGAGAACGTAACAGAGAGGGAAATAATGGAAGTGGTAGAAGACAGAAGAGGAATCATAAGTGAGATAGTGCAACGAGTGGGGAGATATTTGTGGGAAGTGAGGGAGCGACGAGGAACGGCGTTAGCGGACAGCGATAAGAACGAAGAAACCGCACAAAGTGAACCGAGCGTGTAATACGTGTACTGTGGGTCTAGCAGTGTGCAATGTATATGTGTTTTGTTTTGTTCTGTTCTGTTTTGTTTTTCACATTATTCAACAAAGAAATTCAAATTCAAGTAAGTCTCCAGACAGGAGGCCGAATGAACCGGACACACAACTTTATTTGCATGTGCAATATTTCGATTGTTAAAATATACTAATTATGTTTAATTTTTTTCTTTTGTATCTGATCAACTGCTAAGAGTTATTTGTATACTAACGTAAAGAAGGTACAATAGTAATACATGACTTTGAGGGAAGAGAAAGTGGGTGTAATGTAAAATTAATGTAGTGCGTACAGCGTACAGCTCGCACAAGGAAAATGTAAATAAATACAAATACAAATACAAAGGCCATCGGGGAAGAATGGCAGAAGAGGGTGCCAGCCAAGGGAGGGAACGGCAAAGGCTCTGGGGTGGAGAGTGCGACCGATGGACTCTTTCCAGAAGGAGCTTACCCTTGCCCATAGACAAACTACTAGAAGAGACTTGTTAACTCAATGTTAAAATCTGTGGCCTTAATACGTCACGGGCGAAACTAGCGACACCTATTGGCAGTGCACCCAACTACGTTGCCGATTTGCTTCTCTGTGGGCACGCTAGATGGCAGGCTGTGTAGAGGAGAGGGAGGGGAGGGGGTTGTACCAACAAATATATTTCAAATATTTTTCTAAGTTTCTCCTTTTTACCTTTTAAATATCCTACTGTTAATATCATCTTCTCTTCAATGAAAGCATGAGCGAAATAACTAATTTTGCAGCTATTGGTTACAATAACAGTGCATTAAACTGCATCCACCCACTGTCGTTGCCAACGAGTCCAAAACAAAGCATTCTCCATGCATCACGCTGCACCTTCGACCCTTGTCTATCCACGTCTATTGTCCAACTGGCGGTGACAGCCGTTTCAAATTCAAAGCGGAGCTCGCGGGGGCTGGCGAACGTTGAATGAGTGTTGCTAACTCTACCCGCAGAAAATGAGCTGAGCACTGGATGACAGGAAAAAAATGTTTTGTGGAAATAAATATCAATGTGAAGCGCTGTGTAATATAAGCTTCATATTACAAGCAGCAAATACCAAGGATTAGCTATAATTCATAATTAATACTAATTAATAAATAATTAGTTCTAAGATGTCTACAGTATTCTTTGGGAACTCAGGGCCAGATTTCGAGTTTCTTATTCAAGGAAAGAAGTTCAAAACTGTATTACATAATGCACATGATGAATAAGACCATGTCGCATCCCGGATGGCGTAATGGTAACTTCGTTGCCATGTAATCAAGGTGTGTCGGTTTCGATATCACACTGGTGGAGACTGGAGAGTGTGTTCGAAATGGAAGTTTTTAGATGAGGGAATGCTAGCTCGAGCCGTGAGTTCAGTTGTTGAATGCTCCTATATTTTCATATAATAAATTATAAAATAGGACAGATGGGGATGCTTTGCGTAGATATTTCTACCTTGGAGGTACCCCGCACATCGTTGTCCATTTCAAGCATTTAATGGTGTGATCGCATTTTAACCTGCTGGGCCAGTCCCAACTAGCCTATCTGTGCATAAAACAAACTTAAAATTCAAGACTTCTTCTGGAGATATTCCTGCGAGAACTTTCAAGTAGATGTCCTAAAAACGTTCAATGTAACTAGGATCAGCAAATGTATATTGTGTTTGGTTTCACTGTTAGTTGGCGATGGAGTGACATCTAGCGTAGAACTATGAAATACTTCGCGACTAAGAAGCGTATAACTTGGGTGCACTGCCAATAGATGTCGCTAACATCGCTGACGTCACGAAGACCACATCTCGCGGCATTACAGTTTCACCCCCCTGCCCTTGCCACGGAATAACCGCGCCTGAGAAGCAGTGTTTCCTTCCATTCCCGTCAAGGGTTTTAAAGGGAGCCGGTGGAATCTCACCCTGACGTCACCAGATTCCACCAGCTGGAGAAAAAGCCTCACGGACATTCCGCGGCAAACGGTTGAAAACATTCGCGCGCTTGAAGCAAAGAAATATGTGATTCAAAGATTGGTTCGGAAGAATATTGCGAAGAAATAAAAAACAACTTTTTAAAAAATTATAGCCGGGTCATCTCCGATTACCTAGGTGACCCAGAGTATACGCCGCTCAGTACTATATAGGTGCGCGTAAGGATGTGCAGTAGCATTCTGCGCAAGTGCACGAACATCAAATGGCTCCGAGTGGGCGGGGCGTTCTCTACAATATCAGAATGTAGACTCGCTTCGAGTATGAGCGGAAAATAATCCGTTCTACGTCACGTTCTGCCGATTTGAGCGCTCGACTGAAAAATCGGAAAGTGAAATATAGATGCAAGGTCATGGCTGGGGTGCGGCTGCAAAATCTGATACGTTCAGACGGTAGCTGGTTGCGCAAGGATCTCCCCTCTTCAACAAAGGAATCGTGGGATTGAGCAAACGAGGAGAGGAGAGAAACCAGCTGCTACTCCAACACATGGCTGGCGACGAAGGTCAAGAACCCAGCGCTTTGTGACGCTTCTGCACAAATCCTCTCAGGACAGGCTAAAATTACACATTTTTCTAAGAAATTCCTCTCCTCTTGCGAAGCGTTTTGCAAAAGCACGTGCAAGGAAAGCCGAGAGTAGCCACTCCCTACTCTACAAGAATGCTTCATCTTTTGTACTTAGAAGCTGAAATTTAAGCTTATCAGGTGAAATTTATGAAGGGAGTTTTGTGCAAGGGCAGACAGAACACCCTCTGGGCTGCTACTCCGTAGGGAAAATATGCCCATACAGTGATTTTGCTCAGTCTTCCTATTTAAAATATATCCTGACGCCAGGGGTTCCAGGTTCGAGTCCCGGCCTAGACATGGGTGTTCGTTGTGAGTGTCCCTTCATCAATTATACCTTATCGTCACTCCTCATCATCTTCGCTATTAGCCAAGAGTGGCAGAAACGCGAAAAAAGCAAGCACTCGAAACTTTTAATGAAGGAAGTAGAAAAACTCTGAAGAGAACTTCACCTGCGAAAAGTCCGTGTCGCTTGCGCCGAATCATTTGCGCCGACGGTTCTTATCGGTTCATTTCCGCCGCGACATATGTCAAGCAAGACCTTCCTTGGTGGGTTTTCCCACAATCCGGAGTGTCATCACCGCCGCGCGGGCCTGTGTTTATGACGTTGCACAGCTGCAGCTGTGTTTATTTTCGATTGAAAAGGAAGGTGATTGTAAGATGAAAGTATATATGAGGGATCTACATTGGGAAATTAGTATTTATGTAAAACAGACTTGTAAGAGACGACAAGATGGCTGAGAATATGAAAATATCAATACATCGAAATGGACAAATGTGTTGGAGTGTGTTCTTTCGAGGTACAGAAGCTCAGGCTATCTTCGAGGATGCCTTCGAGCATTTGCATACCTACAAGAATTCAAATAACGTTTGTACTGTTCTTGTGCAAGTGTATCGAAATATTGTGTTTATATACGTAGCTATTACTTATATAATGTTTGCAAAAAATAACACTGTATTTACAATGTTTTTTTGACGATTTTGTGTTGTGTTGCGGAATAAAATTGCTACAAGTAATCCTGTGTAACGTCTTTTGAAATAAGTAAAGAAAAGTCATATTTGACTCTGTGGATAGGTAAACAAAGCTGTGCAACGTCATAAACATACGTTTATGCACTATGCACCATGTTCCCATAAACACGTGCGCGCGGCGGTGATGACACTCTGGATTGTGGGAAAACCAGCCAAGGAAGGTCTTGACATATGTCACGGCTTAAATAAACCGATAAAAAGCCTTGGCGCAAACGACAAGACACCTCGGGATTGGACCTACAGTTTAAAGTGGGATCTGAACCACTATGTGGCTTTATTTGGCACCGAACCGGGGATCCCTTGATTACAAGGCGAAGACCTCTACGCCATCGGGTCGACGACCGTGGCGGAATGGTTATCATAAGGCGCTACGACGCCCGGGTTCGAATCCTGGCCTCGACATCGGTGTTCTTTGTGGGCGTACCGCCAATTTTACCGTATCATCACTCATCCTCATCTTCGCGATTAGCCAAAAGCGGCAGAAACGTGAAGTAAAACGAACTAAATCAAATTCAAATAACTAGGCCATCGGGAGGCTTCGATTTTCACTGAATGCCTAAACCACTATTTTGTACAGGTAAAGCCTTACCATAGAATATTTCATCATCAGAACAAGGATAAATAAGCAGCTGCCTGTATGCTACAGCGGCTTTGAACCACTACATCTGGCGTAGGGATAGCGAAACTCCGATGGAAAAGCGTCTCACTCGCCGTATTGCTTTCCCAGGAGGCGTATCTCCACGAAAGATCAAAGGCAAACATGAGGCCTCCAAATTAGATTCCTCTTTTGTCACCTGAAGCCTCCACTTCCGGCAGCCACGCCTCTGCTGCTTCCGGTGTCGGAATCTTGTGAATGGCAAGGATGGGGCCGTGACGTCAGCGCTATGCAACGAAAGAATGGCATTCCATTACAGAGAGGTGCCACTTTGCAGGTGAGATCTGTATTACAGAGCTTGGCTCAACAAGTCTTCAGTCTCACTTATTGCCTGAAGGGTTGCCACTGCATACATCTTTTCCGCTATGAAGCGAGAGAGAATATAGAAAACGTGGGAAAGAGTCCCGACCGCGTATTTAGAAACCTTATAGTGCTGCAGAACCTCCAGCGATATGTGGCTTCTGATTGGCTGTCATTCCGGAAGTTAATGCAGTGTTCCTTCAAGGTAACGCTAGATGGCAGGGTTGAAACTGACAGTGTAGATTTCAGAGATCCATACCAACAAGATAAGAAACCCCTTCAAACTGAGGTTAATATTTTAGCACATTTTTTAAGTTAATGCTTTGACAAAGAGGATATCAGAACTCTTCTTGAAGTGAATTGATTTCTTATTTAAAGTCACATCAGTGCAAACATTGTAACAACTTATGCACCGTCCTATTTATTGTATATTTTCTATGTCACGTCCATGGTTGATTATACAGAAATGGAATTATTTAGTACATTCCAAGATATGAAATTTCTCCTTTAATGCAATAATCACTTCATATAATTATGTTACAAGCGCTTTCAGAGATATTAACATTATTATTTTCGATGGCCTCATATTGATTTTTATCACTTGAAAACTATCCCCCCCCAAAAAAAGTCATTCAAATTATATTTCTTACCATAATTTCGACAATCTGATAACAAATTTTATTCCTAAATAATCATGAGTCTGATCTATCCATACTTATTTTGTATACAGTCAAACAAGGAATAACGGACAAGGAACGTAAACACTAAACACTTCCGGTGCGTACAGCCAATAAGAAAGCGTTCTGGTTCTACAGTACTTTAGGGTTTGTAAATACGCGTCCCGACCGGTTATATCACCCCCCTCCCACTTGTGACGTCAATGGAAACTACTGCAGGAAAAGAGTGAAGAAGAAACAGAGTGCAGAGTGGTTAGCACAGAGCACTCTTTCCGAGTATTCTTTCATCAATCTCATATCATCGCCGCGATTAGCCAAGAGTGGCAGAAAAACAACGATACATAACAAAAATCAAAGCAAGAAATTCTGCCTTCGAGTTTGAGTTTTGGTTTTGGTCGGTATTGCTGCTAGAACTATTTTTCGTCTTCTTCTTTCAAGAGAACCAACCCCAACAAGCCTAACCTAACAACTAACACATTCCACAGACTCCACAAAGCTACTAGCCAATGCCAATGCTTAAAACAGTTGTAGCAGCAATCACTACCTTTGGCTATAAGTCCACTTTGTGTACAGGAATGCTAATCGGGACTGGACCTACAGTTTAAAGTGTTATCCGAACCAGTGGGTATCGAATTACTTAGCATCTCGCGTATCATAACCAATCAGAAGCGACCTCTTGGTCACGAGTGCAGATGTAATGTCGGCCGAGTGCGATGTAAATGTACCACTTCACATTTTTAAAAGCCGATAACTATTCAACAGAGAGAAAAAAATGTTTCATACGAAACTGTTTTAGGTACAAATCAATGGCGCTCCATAAATATACACTTTATTGCGCCTACAGTACACGCATGGGAGAATGCATTCGTTGTTTCAATTGCAAAAACAGAGCACTGGCTCATGCACAGAAATATTTCAATATATAGGTGAGGTTAATTGTTCATTACTGTTACCCTCATTAATGAAATAACCATTTTCCCCTTTTAAATCAAATCTCCTGCTTTCTAAATTTACTAATTATTAAATTAGAAACGCGTATCTCGGTGACTTTCGTGCTGTATATATTGTCCTCGCATCGCAATCGCAAATGCGGAACGTTACACGAAATGCTTCCATGTGAAGTAATGTCTGCTATAAAAAATGCTACAAGATTCTTCGAAGCATTTATGCTAGCAAAAAACGTTAAGGAAATGCTTCCGTCTGAAAGCGGACCTTATTTCGAAGCACATATAGACGCATTGATAATTTGGCACACTTGGCAACACTGCGAACACGTGCAACAGAAATCGAAACCGGCTAACATTCTGACACGTCGCAGTGTTTTTATTCGCTTCACCAAGCTTCTTTTAACGGAAGTGGACTGTGCAACAATGAAATGAAAGGTGTACGAAACGCAATTAATCGTTTACGGGAGAGAGATTCCCTTTTAACAAACCTGTCCAACGTAAGATGCGCGTCTCATTAATAAAGCGCTTCTTGAGACCACAAAGAAAAATGCTCTCTCGCTTGAATTCCGTTCGAACGCATCAATTACGCAATTAGAGAGACATAAATCCGTTCCGAAGAACCTTATTAAGGCGGCGTAGGAGACAAAAGAATGTCTATCTCCTCTGGGGCGAGCGAAATGACTCAGATTTAAACAAATGAAGGCGCAAAACAGGGCATTGTTTATTTTTTTAATGGCACGTCTGAGTACAAAGGACGATCTTCCATTGTTGGGAGGGGCCAGCCAGCCAGCTGTTGATTCATAACAACAATGTTGACCTTGAGATGAGTTTGCTTTCGTTGCACGGACAATGCTCTTTGTTTCAGACAGTCATTTGTCTCACGATGGCAACAGCTGATTAAACAGGGAAGGATCCCATATGCTCTTTTGTTTTCTCAAGATCCCTTACCCCTGCAAGAACCCAATTTTAAAGTGCATTTTGTTCTCGTTTGCACTACTTCTCGAATTTCGAGGAAAAAGGATATGTATGTGCTTAACAAAGAATGAACTCCCGAACCAAAGGGGCAGGGGTGCCCATCCCCCCAAGGCCCACGACGAACTCCCCCAAAAAGTTAGACCCCCCCCCCCCGTTTATGCCGTATTAATTACTCAAATTACTTTTGTCAGACAAAATTTGCGGGAAAATATAATACCAGAGGTGCAAACCACGAATTTTTTGTCTGGGGGGGAGGGCAAGTACCAGGATAAACGTACCAATAATAGCATTAATAATGGCATTATTATTATTATTATTATGACTACCAGTAGTAGTAATAGCAGTATCAAAGACGTTATTATCCTCATAAATTACGCAAAAAGGGGGTAAAAATCTGTGCTAAAGCATTTGTTTCGAACAAACTATTTGAAATATTTTTTCAACACCGTCAATTTCACATTAACTAATAATGGAAATCAAGCACACAAACTGCATTTTTGAATGGCAGAAAATGAATGATAAATTCATTCCGAAGATACATGTGTAACTTTCATGTACAACATATGTTTTACACATTTGCAACATGAAGCAACATAAAATAGAAAATACATATGCAACAAGCTAACACTAAATTGTGTACGTATTCAAAGCTTATTCAATACAAATATACAACACATATTATTTAAATACATTACATTACCGAAAACAAGCAGAATGCGAGCGAAGGGAACAAGAAAATTTTTGGATCCAATTTTTGCAATTGAAAAAAATATAGATTTAATAGGGCGCAAATAATTTTTACTGGACGCCATCGCATTCGATCTCCTTTACAACTTTTTTTACAACTTTTTTCTTTTTAGATCATTCGGCGCCCATGGCCGACTCCCGCCGCCTCTAGCTACAGCTCTGAACTTGACGAAAACAAGAAAAGCAGATAATGCGAGCGAAGCAAGAAAATTTTACAAAATGTATTTATACATTTGCATAAAATTTGAAATCGAATGGGGTAATTGTTCCTCTGTGCCCCCTGCAGGTGCCCTTGGCCGTCAATGTTTGTCCCCCCTTGCTATCCTAGAATTTGATGCACTTGGGTGCATTTTTGTATGTCGTGAAGAAAACACCAAAGTGCATCGTTTGATTCAAGTGAGGATTTATTTCAGTCGAGATGTACTTCATTCAATGAATCAGTTGATGCGTTTTGATGCAGCAGAATGCATCTCTTTTGATGATGTACTTAAACGTTTCGCCTGAGCTACATAAACTCTGTAGCTCAGACCACACGTTTAGGTCCATCATCCAAAAAGATGCAGGAAGGTGCATCAAGGAACATCAATCAACTGATGCATTGAAATGCATCTCGACTGAAAGACATCCTCACTTGAATCAAATGATGCACTTTGGTGTTTCTTTCACGACATACAAAAATACACCCAAATCATCAAATGTGAATGTGTTTTTTGAAGAAGCCATAAAACACACTTTAGTGCATCAATCGGTATGATGCGTTTAGTTTTCACGTGTGCCATGTGTACGACACACGCACAAAAACTCATTATTTATATAATACAGGCGGAGTGGTTATCACAGCAAACTACAACACCAGGGGTTCCGGTTTGAATACCAGTCTGGGCATGCGACATTATTTTTTTAGAATCGGTCATCTACATAATGAACTACTTGTTTGCTGTTTTTGCTTTTACGTCTAACATTTCTCTTAACCATGTGTTTCGAGAAACCAAGAATTTTTGACTGAGTTAATACCACAAAAAATTATCGTCGTTTGACCACTGCTGTGTTCCTTCTTCGTGCCACTAAAGCTGAGTTTGACTCTTCATATTTTCATTTAGTCACGGCAGATAACGGAGAAGTGTTTTTTTCTGTTCTTTTTATGCTAGAAATACAATGTCAGAAGGTCGTCAGCCCTCGCAGCACTACCGACACACAGAGAAAGGTCATCACACCGGAATAAGCATGCGATAGTCCTCTTCATAGGAAATCCACGATGTTGATGTGGAAGCTACGGCAGCGCCACGGTGGCGGGACGCTGAAACGAGCACTTAAAATTAGAACGCTAACGTGCATGATAAATTGCGTTCTTGCAACACGAAACACGAGCCTGTTTCAGCCGACAATTAAGGGACGTAACTAGCAATTACTGTTTGCTGGGTCCCAGATAGTTCGAGAGCGAGTCAATAACAAGCGAGACGAGATGCAGGCTCCGACATCTTTGGAATTTTGGGCCGACCGAGACATTTAACGAACATGGTAACTTATCTTGCATTAAGATATGAACAATCTTACGAACGCAGGCACTTAAAAACTGCCAGGCTTACCAGACATCGTATCCCCAGGCATTTCGTACATTTATGAGCATCACGCAATTTGCAATCTGAAAATACGTCTTTCAGTTGAGGAAAAAGAAAAATTACAGAGAAATTATTGCTCTTCAAAGCGACATATGGTGAAACGTGGGTGAGCTATTTTAACAGAAGTCTCGTTCTTGTTTGAATTATGATACTCCAGAAAATGTTTCAATAAATTCAATACAATTTCAAAGCCTTTAACTGTTCCCAGTTTACAAACACACTGACAAAAACTTCAATTTTCAGAAAAGGGTGGCTATTTACATTCAAGAATTCATGAAAAAAAATTAAGTTTTGGACTGAAAACTTGTTTCAAGTCCACTTTTATGCACAGATAGGCTAATTAGGACTGGACATACAGTTTAAAGTGCGATATGAACCACTGTGTGCCTCCACCGGGTATCGAAACCGGGACCCCTTGAACACAAGGCGACGATGTTACCACTACATCATAGCGCCGAACTAGTTACGATTTTATACCGGTACTGTATTATTTGCTAATATTATCATGTAATGTATAGTATTCACTGCAAATGAGTCAGTCTTACATTTTGGGTCGGTTGCTACTGCTTTTTGCTTAGTGACCCGGTCCCAGGTTTGGTGCAAATACGCTTAAAATTCCTCAGCGAAAAAAGGAGTCCCATGAACCGGACAAATCTCTATGCATTTCACTTTGCAATCACCAGGACTGTGTTAGCTGAGTCCAAGACAAAAAACATGGGAGCCAGCCTTTGTTCCGCAAGGAATCGAATTGGGGCCTCTGATTCAGGAGGGATTTTCCAAAGTGTTGTTCTTCGAACCGAACGCCAGGTGGCTCTGATCCAACGCGACACATCATGAATATTTCTGGCGAGAAGTAACCTCGGCAAGGCGATATTTCGCAGGAAGACAGCGAAGCTGGTTCAAGGCAATTTGATTTTGCGTCTTGGATTTTTGTATAAGGTGACCGAGGTTTATAGTATTCTTCTAAACGGAATTTTCGATATAGTAAAACATTAAGAACGTTATGACCAGCAAGGCTGCAGATTACTTTTTTTAAAAATTCAAAGCCCTGTAATTTTATGGCGTTCAATAATAGTGATTTTTTTCATCTTTTCCATTCTTACAGATTTCCTTTACTGTACTGAAATGCAGTTATTATATTTTGTTACAAACATTTACACACCAAAGTTAGGGAATTTTTTTAGTTAAAAACAACGGTTTTATGTTTTGTAACCTCCCACATAAAACGACAAATGTTTGGATTTTTAAAACTGGAGGTACAGTATTTATTATTTTAAGTAAGTAAATGATGTAATTTGGAAATATAACCTGGTTTATGTATTTTACACAGATGTTTTCATCAGATTCTACTTTGGTTATTCAGTTGGATGGGGGGGGGGGGGTCGACGGACTGTTCGACCTCTACCCCCTCCCGACGCCCATGTTCGCCACTGTCCGCTACTTTTCCTGAATACTGGGAAAACACGCGTGAGAAGCTTACACATTAATTCGACGAAAACTGCGTATTTTCCTTTCTTTCCCCGCTGGAAGAGTTCGTTACCACCTTTCGCATTCACAGAACTCTCCGTTGGATCATTTGATAAGGCGCTCCACGTGGGAACATCCCAGCCAGCCGGTCGCCCCCGATGCAGACTCCAAGGCTAGTCCATGGCATTGACACTGAACTCCCCAACACGAGGGGACACGCAGTGGTGCAACGATATAAACAAATGCGAATCGGCTCTCGTGAGGCAGGGCTTCGACGCCCCGTGTCTCTGAATGTGCAACTGAAAGTCCTCCTCACGCGACGGCAGACACGATCAACAGCGTTCGGAAAGGGAGAGGCAAGAAGCTGTTTTTGTTCAGACGAGGTTGAATATTCACTCCAGGCCTTTGTGTGGGGTGATCAGGTTGTTGACATAAAATCGATCAAGCAGTAGCAGCTACAATATACGAGGGTTGAAGGCACAAGTCACGGCAACTATATTGTTCCTTAAAGTTAAACGGTGATATAGTGGGATCCCAGGCAAAAGAGTGTGCGTAGAACCGCGTGCCGTGTGCATCGTACTTGCGAGTGGAGGGGAGGGGCAGAGTGGAGCAGGCTTCCTTATGACACCAAGCTGAGCGGATGGAGGGGAAGATGCGAATCGCTAATATTTTATTGCATTGTAAGCTTGCTTCGTAGCTGCACTGAACGGTCGTTTCGTGCATTTTGATCGTATGTGCGAGGGTTGTCCATAAAGTTAGGCAAAAACAAGCTGGCACATATTTGGACCATTAGATGAAGGCTTTCCGAAACCACAGGCCGTTGAACCTCAAAACAGTACACGGACGTCACAAAGATCAACGAGTGGGGACAAACTCCTTTACCCCGAATCGAGAGAAACAAGGAAGCACGCAATTCTACTCCGCTAAGTTCTGGAGTGCGATTTCAAGAAGAAGCTACATTGAAGGCAGAATACTAGTAAGGATAAGAAAAATACAAGATAAAGATGGGTGTTATAGCACTTCAGCTGGTGTGTCTCGCATCAGCTGCGCTATTCGACAACTTTCCGTGTGGGGAACAGGTGTGATGCAATCTATATCCCTAAGGAGAAACTAGCAGCTGTTTGCCAGCAGCACGAAAGAGTGTAAATCATTTTCAGCCTTGCACCGTTGGCTTTCACTGCAAACATGGTCATGCTGCAAACTGCGAGAGATTGGACCGAAATTTTTGGTAGAGAGCCCTTTAAGTGCTGGGTGAGACTTAATACTCATGTAGATGGGATTTAACATCTACAACATACCATTACCAAATTTGGGACAATATTATTGCTCCAGACCACCCTGTTTTTTCAGTCCAAAAATAGGTTTATAACTATACATCCAGTAATCGTCGCGTCAGATAACGAAACCAATGACAGCGGCGCAGAATTAAGATATAATTTTGTAAGTCCGTACTTCGCAACACTGTAGAAAATCTTCTCAATTGTAATATTTCAACTATAACACAGGTCAACAACAACTTTTTAGTTCGGTTAACTGTCACGAAGAAATGTGCGTTGATTTGGACTTCAATTGTAACGTATATTCATAACCGATCTTTCTTTAAAGACAGTTTAGCAATAAATGAAATTGTAAGTACAGAGAATACCGGCACATTTTTTATTTTTGTTAAATAAAAGCTTCACATAATGGTTGCACCCCACATCTTTGAAAAAAAAGAATCTGCGAAGATTATATGGTGAAATATGATTATATCAGTGCCAGACAGATCATGTAAACTTCATCGAACACATCACCATATTTTTCCATATTACAGGATCATGAAAGCACGCCAATAAAAATACATGCAGCACATCAAAATCTGAACCTGAGCAGTATCCACCGTAAAGGAACATATCACAATAGGGCCCATTTGCTGTTGCATAAAATTAAACATATTGTTGATTGAAAACTTAATTTATAAAGATAATAATTTCTTTCAACTGTACATTACTTCACAATCCATAACCATAAAGTCACATAATAAAAACTGTTAGGTCAAATCCGGCCTAGACCATTTAGTCACCCTTATATCATTCTTATACTTTTAACAGTTCCACGGGACCAATTTTTACATTCTAACTTGCGTGTTCATTTTCTTTCCATCCCGTGACCGAACAGATTATTGCCGATTTCCTTTTTCCCCCAGAGTAAAAGAAAAAAGAACAGAGCGAGGATCGTAAGACAATTACGTCAAAGACTCGAGAAATGCCAATGACAAACGAAACACAAAAGTGAAAACCTACGAAGAAAGAACGTCTTTCAGCACAAGCGTAACATGAATTGACAAGAGACGCTGAGTGCTGCCACACTCGGCCAGCGAATAAAGCTGCAGATTTTCTTCCAGAGTAAATATTGATCCTCCATTCAATTGGTGATTACAAGCGCTTTTTTTGCATTGGAGGAGATGTTTAGTCAGCGTATAGGAAGAAAATCCGTCACTAAACTTGAATATCAGTCATTAGGAGCATTTCTACCCTGTTGGAGCATCTTTTAAATTCTTCAAATGAGAAAGAAAAACGATTGTTCAAAATATAACATAAGTCTACTTTAATCTAATCAGTCTGTTTTACGGATTCTTCGCACCTTTTTGTGCCTAAAAACAGATCTCTGTATTACTAAGTTTAGTATATTTGCACAAAGTTTCAGTAACAAACAAACATAAAAGAGAGACGGTTTAGAATATAACATTCTCAGTTGATGTCCCGATCCTTTATTTAGTAATTATTTCCTTAAATTCAGACACCATCCTTACCAGAATAACTTACTGAACTTGAAAAAGTAAATAGCGATCTGAATACTCGGATTATCCGTTACATCCGGAATAGATATCGGATAATCTGAATCTGGATATACGTTTTCCTGATTTTGTGGGCATTCCTGTGGGCGGGTTTCATGTGACGTCAGGATATACCATGATTGTGGCCAATTTTAATTTATTTATTTATTTCAGAAATTCAACGCAACAGGTATATTACCCATTAATGGCGTTCATTATACAATAATTTTGTGATAACATTTTTGAAATATTGCACAGACGAATGTAGTATATAGACAGAAAACATTTAACAAACATATAAGTCTTAGGTTCTATCGTAATTTATGTAATTTTAGTATATTCCTTTTCAAAATTGCAGTCGGGCAAAATAGTCCACACTGTTTTCACTTTTGATTGTATCATTAAATGTTTTACACATATTCCAAATTGGGGATATTGTCAGAGCGTTGGTTCTATTACGACGGAGGCTGAAGAGTTGCCTTCTTGGCCGTAATTTGCTTGAGGGGACGTAGATGTCGAGCTGTTACAGGGCGAAAGGAGCTTCAATGAGATTATTTAAAATTTTGTGAAGGAAAATGAGCTGATGCATGATGCGTCTGTTGTTGAGAGTTGTTAGGTTAAAATATCTGAGAAGGTTCTCACGGGATTCCATTTGAGGGTATATACCATCTAGTTTGTACTTTAAGTGTCTTAAGAATTTACTTTGAATTTGTTCTATTTTGTTTATATCTTGCTGGGTTTGAGGGTACCACACTATGCTTGCGTATTCAATTTTCACTCTAACGTAAGCATTATAAAGCATCATTAAGCTTCCGACATTTCTGAACTCTTTGCATGTACGCATTATAAATCCCAGAAGTCTGTAAGCCTCGTTTGTTACAAAGTTAACGTGCGTGTGAAATGTAAGTTTAGAATCAAACAGAACTCCTAGATCTTTGATTGTTTCTACCAGTTTTAATTTTTGTTTATTTATGCAATAGTCGTATTTTATTGATGTAGTGTTTCGAGTATATGACATTTGGTAACATTTTTCGCTATTTAAGATTAGTTTGTTGCTTTCACACCATTCCACAAGACTGTTTATGTCCGCTTGTAACTCGGTACAGTCACCACTGTAACTGCAAATTCTTTTGTATATTTTTAAATCGTCCGCAAAAAGTAGTTTACCCGATTGATTCAGATGTTCGTGAAGATCATGAACTCCAGATGTAGCTTCAAATACATCGGAAGTATTTCCCTGAAACGTGACGTACTGTTTGCTGTTTGTTAAGTAGGATTGACACAATTGTAACATCGGATTCGATAGATTTCAGTGTTTCTATTAAGATTCTATGGCTTACGGTATCAAACGCTTTCGAAAAATCTGTATATATATTACATCTACTTGAGCTCCGCTATCCATCGCGGTTGCGATAAAATGAGTGATTTCTGATAGGTTGGTACAGACAGACTTTTTACATAAGAAACCATGTTGATAAGGAGAGATCACTGATCGTATGTGATAAGAAATGTGCTTGTAAAGAATTTGCTCAAAGAGCTTGGCAGGTGCTGCCAGGACTGCTATCGGCCTGTAATTCTCTACATAATTTTGCTTATTTGTTTTTGGTATCGGGGTAATTTTTGCTAAAGTCGTTTGCAAGAAAATATGCACCACATAGCGTTCGTCTCATCTGCACAACTGCAGGTTTGTTTTCAACCAAGAATGTCTGTGTTAGGATCTCCTGCCAGCCCGCTTGGATTCCGTATTCTTACAACAACTGGCTTCAATCATGGCTGCTCGAAGCCACAATGGAACAGTTTGGGACGTAGGTGAAACACACCTATATTGAATACGCTACTGCTGGGGTGGCTGCATATACTCCCGGTGCGAGAACCGCCTTTCTGACACTGACCCTCTGTTGCGGCGTTTACCTACGAAGGAAGTTGCTGTCAAACAGCCAATTAGACCTACCGCGACCCCCTCTTTGAGCAACAAGCAACAACCTCTCACCCCCCCCCCCCCCCCCCCCGAAGCAGCCAGCAGGGAAATAGGATTTTGTCAAAATAACCATTCTGCGCTGTGATTGCACACCGGAGCCAGAGCGGCGACATTATAGTTAGAACTGTGACGTCGCGTCGCGTCCGGATTTCGAGTCCCCAAGCATATTCTCTTCGCCTTGTGCTAGGCCGAAAGGGGGGGGTGGAAACGTGGAGGAGACATTGCAATTCGATCCAAGCACCACCTGGACGGCCTCCCCTCCAGACAATCAGGTCAGGGAACATTTCCGCCCGTGGACGTCCCGACAGAATCCAATTACCGCGGCTCGACAGATGGGATCTCTGCGGGAGGGATCCCTGAAAATTCCGGGCATATCGTCCCGGCATATCTTCGAAGGTCTCTGCTCTCGTCTTGGGAAGAGGACCGTAACCCTTTTACTGCCGGAGGACCGCCACGACGCCTGCTTGCTATGCGCGCCCCTCCTCCTCCTCCACGTAAAATGGGTTTACGGCCCTTTTGTGCCTAAGTAATGATACTCAGAGCATGGCGGGAGTTCGATTATCTGGATGTAAGCCCGCAGATAGAAATTATATCTCCAACATTGCAGGGAATTAGTACCCCACACGTGGCCACAGACGTTTTGATGACGTTCAGTATGCAGTGTATAGAGCCCCGGAATTTGGAGTGGTTAGCACAAGGCGCTACGATGCCAGAGGTCTCGCATCCCTGCCTGGCCATTGGTGTTCTTTGTGATCAATTCCATAATGGTCCCGATTAACTAACGTGGCAGGTGGGGGACTCGGTCGTGCGCAACCACTTGATTTGTACAGTCCTGTTCACACAAAGTGGCACACTAAAGCCCGATCGCTCAGAGATCCAACTTCAGACTCTATTTTTGTCTTTTCCGTCCAAGGGCACAGAGGGTCACATGAACCCTCGAACCAATCGGCTTGGTCCAGTTGCCATGGTGAAGAGAAATTATTGTGGTATTATGTGATGTCTAGGGAGCGGAAGTTGATGAAATGTCATCTTTTTTCTGACATCTCGGACATGATGCCCATTAAATATACACATTTTTTGTCAATTTTCAAGTTTTAGGTTTTCTTCTCCAATTTTCGGCATTTTCCCGCCATTTTTCGCAATATTCGGTGCATTGTTTTATCATATTTTGTCACTTCTTTCATTTTGGTAATATTCTTGAGTCCTTTCACCAAGGTGAACATAGTCTATATACCATCTCGCAGGATTTCTTTTTCGTTACAGTTCCACAGAAACACACCACACTACAACACCAGGCAAAGATGCGGGAAATTAATGCACTTTACACCCAATTCATTCAGCGTATACGGCTTTTTCATGAAAATTATTCGGATGTTTCCATTGGAAATCCTCGTTGCATATTTTGATTGAATGTGCATGTGGTATCATTTGGTACTTTTTTTTTAACCAAGATTGAATTTTGTTTAATTTCCTTTTAATTTCAATTTTTAACCTGAAACTAACAAATTTAATGGCAATTTTTTCCTAATTTTTAGGACATTCTGTAGGTCATAAACTTCCGCTTCCTAGTGATGTCAAACTTATGCATGAAAGCAAAACAGGTGGCAAAGGTATCCCAAACAAAGCCTAACGGTACCGCAAATGAGTCTCCGATCATCTGCATCTCCCTGAACCGCGAAGGAAGGGCGCATGTTGACAGCTGAAGGTGTCATTTACCACTGAGCAAAAATCAGTGGTGTACCATTGCTTGTCCGCCAAAGAGGAACGAAAATTAGACTTATTTTCAGCGCGAGTATCAACGGAAGTTCCACCATTATGAGGCGATGTGAAGAAAACAAACGTATAAATGCTGAATGATTAATTTCACACACATAGCTTCGTAGCCAAGCTGCACCAAGAGGAAACAAAATGTGTGCCACTGTACCGACCGACTCAGATTCTCCAAAATCCACACGGATCGCCGAGTGCTTAGAGCACAGGAAGTGCACGAACGGGAAACAAGGGATAACAAACAATGACGCATCTCCAACCAGGATGGATTTTTGGGTCAAAGCACTTCCTCCCTTACAAAACACGCACGCCACCTGCCGGCGATCATATGCATTGGTGACACGCGGCGATAAACTCGAGGATGCGAAGACAAAGGGAATCGCCAAAACAGCTTACAAAAGAGGAATCATAAAGCGGAGTGGGGGGAGAGGGAGGTGTAGTACGCCCTTGCATGCATTCGACCCAGGCACGTATCCAGAGGGAGGGCTTAGGGGGCTCGAGCCCCCCCCCCCCCAAAGTTTTAGGTTTACACTAGATAAAATGAGGTTTTTGATTTCTTGTGGTGTGAAATAAAATAATGTGACAATAATTTAAGGAGAGAAATAATTATCGAGGCAAGACGGAGAATGTTCCGTAACCCTGTTATTGATAATAGCACGTAGCCAAGATGGGGCACAGGGGGCTCGACCCTCTCCCCAGGAAATTTTTCAGTTTACGTTAGATAAAATTAGGTTTTTAGCTTCTTAAATAATGTGAAAATAATGTAAGAAGAGAAATAATTATCGAGGCAAGACGGAGCATGTTTTATACCCCTGTTATTGTTAATGACTCGAGCCCCCCCCTCCCTCAGGAAATTTTTCAATTTGCACTTGATAAAATTAGTTTTTTGGCGTCTTGAATAATGTGAAGATAATAAATTTATAAATCTGAGAGAAATAATTATCGAGACAAAACGGAGAGTGTTCTATAACCCTATTATTGTCAATAGAACGTATCCAAGGTGGGAATCAGGAGGCTCGAGCCCCCTTTAGGAATTTTTCTGTTTACACTAGATAAAATTAGGATTTTGGCTTCTTGAATAATGTGATGATAATTTGGGAGAAATAATTATCGAGACAAGATGGAGAATGTTCAATAACCCTGTCATTGTTAATAGCACGTATCCAAGCTGGGGTTGAGGTGGCTCGAGACCCCCCCGCCCCATGATTTTTTAAATTTTACACTAGATAAAATAAGTTTTTTGGCTTTTTGAATAATGTGACGATGATTTAAGGAGATAGACAATTATCAAGGCAAGACGGGGAATGTTCTATAAAACTGTTGTTGATAATATTGCACGTACACTTTTCTTGAGCTTTCGGTGTTGTCGCAGCGCACTTGAGCACTATGTAGAGACTTGTCAGCATTTGGAAGCTGCACAACGAAGGTAGCGCCACACGTAGGGCGATTCGTTGTAATTTCTAATCTCCGGAAGGCGGGAGAGGGTAAGTTCTTGAATGAGAGAAGGAGTCAACTACTGGCGATATTAACGAATCGTTTTATCTGCGGAACGTTCTAGAATATAATGAGGATGTAAATACGCGGATTCAATTTTTCGGTTGATCTGTACAAAGAATCGGTTAATGAGATTTCAGAGGTAAGTGTGACAATTCACACAATCGATTGATGATCAGATCAGTCAGCGTCCTCTGATTGCTTTATAAGATATACTGATACGAAAATGAAGACATTGACGACAGCGCAACTTCCAGGGCCTCAGTGTAGCGCTAGCACGGTTCGAGGGCCGAAGAGATCAAAGGTCTCTCTCTAAAGTGAATATTTCAGCAATACCGGATATTGGAGTGGTTTATTAAAACAGAAATAAACTGCATAGATCAACTGAAAATCAAAGTTTTGAGTGATGATTTAGTTTTGCCAGAACTAAATTTCGTATATGCAGTCCGAGAATTTCATGGTATAAAAAAATACTTTTGTTTAAGCCTACTGGGTTCGAAACACATTCAAAAACTTAACTACCATAAAGAGACCGCCGAAAATTTTATGAATGTCAAGAAGAGAAAGCAAGAAGATGTTGCATATGTAGACATTTTAGGCGGAAATTGCAGGCTCTACCTGGACCCACATCAGGGCTCTACCAACTGAGCCACCTAGTCATCCTTGACTTCAACCGATTTTTCGTTAAAATGTCTACATAGTACATGTCCTTGTATATCAAATCGTAAGGTGTTGCCTGTATAGTGAACAAGCACAGAAAATATAGGAGAGAGAAGAAAACTGAGGAGCATTCCCACCGGTTCAGGAGAAATTTTTTCTTCTGTGTTCAACAAGGGCTACTACTTCGAGGTGATAATGACAGTGGCCTAATAAGGGAGATTTCACACCGTGTCGCCTGAAGATTAGGTTTGTGCGGCCTTTTGTGTCGCTACGGTGTGAAACGTTGCTGTTGATTGGCCCATTCCAATCGACATGTATCGCGTGTCCCTTCGGTCTGAAACCTTCCTAAGTCTTGAAAATCCAAGTCACAAGGATGGAAAATTAGGGCCTTGTTAAGGTTAGGTGTGAAGGCAGACAGACGACAGCACCCTTAAGGATCATATCCAAACCTGCAGGAAAAACGCATCTTACTTCAATCTCCAATACGATGATAAAAACTTCTGGTGAGTTGATTTTAAAAAATGTGTCCGAGATAAAGAGAGGCGTACCCAGGATTTTTGGAAGGGAGAGGGGTTACGCATACTATTGTTGGTGGTCAGTCCTGATTTTGCCATTTTTTCCCTGTCTTTGACGTTAATTTTTTTTTTTTTTTTAAGAATACTGGGTCAAATGGGGTTATTACCTCACCAAACCTCCCTTGGGCACGTCAGTAGAGATAAATGAGTAAGCATTTCATCATACTGGGAGACGAAACATTAGATGTGTTGGGAACGAAAGGGTTTTCACTGTGCATTAATTGTTTCGTGATCCAGCTGTATTCGAGAAGACTTCCTTTGTTTCGTGCCGATATATGACAAGACAGCGGAAGCTGTGACAGGCATTTTTGAACACTTGTGAGTGCTAAGGCCAGAATCTGAACAATTTGTTGGGTTTCGGCTTTTATAAGAGCTGAAAAAATGGGAGGACAAGACACGTTAGTGGTGTTCAGGCTCGAATCAGAGAGAAATATTCGAGAGCTGTCTGCGTCCAGTTCGCAGCCCACAATTTGAATCTCGCGTTGTCGAGTGAATTGTCCATCCCGTGCATGTGTAACAGCTTCGTAAAAACACTCAAAGACACCATAGATGATTTTATGCCTGATGAGAAGAAATGGACAAACTCACATACTGAGATGGTTCCGGCACAGAGGAGTCGAGTGGTAAAAAATGTTCCGATTTCACGTTCTGATTAAAATGATAGCCTTACAGTGGCAACGATTTAAGGGATAGTTGCTCCCCATCTTTAATGTTTTTGCCTGAACATTATGACCTCTTAATGTTAAGCCTTGGCTACCAAGAGAAAGTAAACTTTCCTTGCAACGCCCTCCGCAACCCCCCCCCCCCCCCCCGTTTTGGTACCCAATTGCCACCTCTGGTCTTAAAAACATAATTGTGAGGTTCTTACTATACCCGTTAAAAAAAATGGTGTTGAGCCCCCCCCCCCCGAAAGGAATTCCTGGATACGTGCCTGATTCGACCCTTCTTTTACGATCGTCGCGATTCGCCGAAATATTCGTAAAATCACCACAAAGCGCTTGGTGTGTACTGAACAAATACACATACAACTCGCAAATATCCAGAAGACATCTTATTAATAAAAGGAAGTGAGGCGGCTAGAGTCAAGACGTATAAGTTATGCAGATACTGTGCCTGTGTCCGAATGGTCCAAAAAGCAAGCTTCAAGTTTGGTCTTGTCGGAAATTACGCCATCTACAGTCCAGCAGAATTAACTTGAGAGAAATGGCCGCTCTGCGAGTGATGCAACTGCGCTCAAATTGGCTAGAACGGGGGACTTCCTGCTGTAACGGGCCAACGGAAACTCTTATGTTCGAGCGCGCGAAATGTTACCAACTGTTGAAAGGACTCACGTGCAGTGACTTGACTGGTGAAGCAAGCGAAGCGGCAGTGTTTTCAAATTACGGATTAAAGATAAAGAATAAACTGTTTATCCATTTATTGTGTAAGATAGAATACTTATAATGCTTAGAATTTTCTTAGCATGTTTAATACAGTGATATTTCCGTTACACAATGTAATTATTTTTCAAATCTCCCGTTGTCAGCTGATTGCCCGTGATTCGAGTGAGTCAAGTGTCCGCTGTATGTTGGTATACTCCTCGTCCTGATTCCAACCTCACTTTACATCAAAGAAAGTTCCGAAAAATCAAGTTCCCCCCCCTAACAACCACATGTCAGGTCCACGTGGAGTCCAATAAATCGTCCCCTGAAACCTTTCCCACCAATAGCGTTCGTCCAAGAAATGCAAGCTCTCGTCAAGTCCACGTGGAGCAAATGAGATGTTGCTAATTCGGTTTCCTTAGATATTTCTGAACGCGAGGTTGCGCTTCTTTATTATCTTTGCAAGGTTGTGTTATTGTGTTGTGCTATTTTTTTTTTATACAATATGTACACCTTGGGAATAAAACGTCGCAGTGAATGAATGGATGCCTAAACACTGCACGCAAAAGTGGTAACAGCGCTTTACAGAAAAACAGGTGATGGCTCGAAACCAGATACGGGGTCCTGTCGGCTTCCTCTGGGGTTGTGTCAAAGATGCCGACCTCGCACTACGTTCAAGACTTCAGCTTTACTCCTGCAGCGGCGCCGGCAGCCATTTGTCTCAAGTTAATTATGCGGGACTGTAGTGCAGTTGGAAAATGCCAATTCAACGAGCAAACTAGCCTGCAGCAGTACGCACAATTGCATACTGGTTCGCTTGTTTGAATTTAAAATGTGTAATTTCTATGGTGAAAAATAAGTGTTTATAACGCTGCGAAAACAATATGCTCTTAAGTTTTATCTACTGATGGTATTTGGCGCTGCAGTCGAAGTGCAGTTCGAAAGATTTCCGATTCCAGTCAAAGGCTTCGAGGCTGAACTGAGAGACCATTGTCGAAGGGTGTTCGCTTCAAGGACGGTCTTGCACCTTTCGGACACGGCCTGCGTCTTCTCTACCAGCAAATTACGAATGATCCTTGCTCGCAGCGTGTACATCACCTGCACCCCACCCCCTTCTATATTTTCGAGAACCACCCACGACATATAATCCCTCTCTCCGTTACGTCACGAGCCTCTTCTTCATGTTGGCGATTCCGTATCATCCCGTAGTCACGGTCGCCGGGTAGATGGCGCTGTTCTGCTTGCGTATGTGTGACACAATACACGTAACACAGCCACGCGGCGGAACAAACATACGCAGATGGGGGTGGGGATGGGGGATACAGTCTGCGAACTGTAGAACCAGCAACAACACACTTGCCAGGACACTGCTTTCCTTTTCTACAAGACAGCTTTCTTTCTCGCTGGCTATCATTCGCCTGTGTAAATTTTCAAAAGGGAAGAACATTTCAGAAGACTCGTGTCCAATGCATTTTACAGGATGGTCACCTTTTGTCACTGTAACTTTTGTATTAATTGAGCTAGTATTTCTCTCTCCTTTTTATCTTCCATTACACGTATGTAAAATATAGCCGACATAACGGAAGAAGCGGATGTTGTTTAGAATGGCAGCAAGTCGCTTAAGTATTGAGCAGCGTGTGAAATGAGTACGTGTATTTTCCATTACCAACAACCTGTAGCTGAAGTTCAGCAACAAATGCTGCAGGAATGTGGACCTCTAGCACTTAAAAGTGACACTATCTCAAGAATCAACAAGTTACTTGATGTGACCGGAAGTGTTTCAGACTTTATAAATCTGGGAAGCAATGAACAGATAGAAGGAAAGCCAATTGTGTCTACAAGCTTGCATCGATTTAAAAGGAGCTCACATTGATAATTATGTGGAAAACAGATAAAATTGTCATTGTGATGTCTACGTTATTATCTTCAGAAAATAAAAAAGTTGCCAATGTCATAAATATGTTCTCATTCTTAAACGTAATTGATTATCAAAAGGTGCCCCCTTTATTTGTGGCCACCCTATACATTATTTGATGTTTATGTAAATAATTTAATTTTAATACAGCACGTGGAAATTTTCCTTTCGAGCCCCTGGTCTTTTTTCTGTTTCCGAGACAAATATCTGAAGAATGCCAAGAACCTTCCAAACGTCATAACTAAAACAAAGACTTCTTAAAATGTGCAAACACAATGCCAATGTGCTCCAGTTATTGTTTGACTAAACAGCCACCACAATTGAATTTTCTGATGACGAAAAGCATTTTCGTTTCGTAATCCATTATGCAAACCGACACACGGTTGGTAAATTGCAGAGGAAACTCACGTTACAAAATCGACAGGCATTTTGAAAAGCATCCCCTGGTTCGGTGAGTGTTTTGTTTTGTCGGCATGTGGAAGCGATTATCCGCCGCTTGTCTGCGTGGATTCCAAAGGTTGTAGCGGTAGATGAGGCACTAAATCAGCGTTTTCTTCCCCCTGGCGGCGAGCTGGTGAATTACGGCGGTGGGAATCGACGCATGGCTGGCCGCGTGCATCGCAGGCGAACTGTGAACATTGTTGGGGCGTTTTACGCATATGCGGAGCCGTTTTTTTTTACGACTTTTGTTTGAGAATGTGTCGCTTAACAGGACAGTGACTCCTCCCCGGCATTGTTTCCAGGAACGCAAAAATTTATTTATATCGTGGAGTTGATTTCACAGCAGAACCTCTTCAGTGAATGTTTACCCATATTTGGACAGGTCGAATTATTGGACTCCAACCAGGGTGGGAAATCCTGGGGAACGGGGATTTCACATATTTAGTAACTTATTTTTACTGTAATAACTAGATCCCGGATGTTCAGGCACTGAAAAGTATTAAAAATGGCAGGCAAAAAGGCAACGAACAATTGAAAAAAAAAGGGAAGTGTATGTCAAAAAAAAAGGCAGTCAAGTTTCAGAAAGAGGCAGTGCAAATTGAAGAAGAGGCATTAAAAATTGAAGAGAAGGACTTAAATTCTTCTTAAATCTTTAAAAATGTATTGACAAATAATAATTTGAATAACAAGGGTTCTTGAAAAACGAAATCAAATAGAAGAGAAATATAATTTTAAAAAATGCCTTGTCAGAATGATAAAAAGAGGCAAAAAAGGCAAAAATGATTGTGAAAAAGGCAGCGTAAGGTGAAATAGGCAAAAAGGCAACATAAAATATTGTTCAGAATGTTAAGAACCTTCGCATCGGTGTACTTTTGTGTTCAATTTTTGTCCACCAGCGTCGGAAACGAATAGGCATTTTGCCTAAAATCCGGGCTCTAGTAATAACATAATAAATATTTATATCATACAATTAATCATATATTTGAGTGTGCCCTTCCATTCACCAGCCTTCGATGATTTCACAGACTGCAGCTAACTACCAGGATTATTGGTAAACTGTTGAATTCGGTGCTCTGATTACTGCGTTTTCAGATCGTTACAATAAACGGAATAACATGCGAGCCTTTATTTACTAGTGGAGTCGCAGTTTCAGCCGGCCCGGGGACCGCCTTTTTATGGCAGTGACCCTCCGTTGCCGTTTACCTACGAAGGAACTCGCGGTCAAATAACCAATTAGGCCTACTGCTTGGGCAAAAAGCTGCAACCTAAAGGCGAGGAGGGACAATTTCCCCTACGTCTTTCTCGCTGGGGCAGCTGCTGATCACTGTAGCCAACTTCGCTCTTTTGGAGCCAGATCTGGCTCTTTCGTGCACTCTTTGACTGTGAACTGTGGCACCCGCCCTCTGCCCCACCATGATGACACCACTGGCTCCGGCCCATAAATACCAACTTTTGCCATGAGTGTACATTTTGCACGTGACGTGATATTCGTAAAGCTATAGGCTGCGTCACCCACCTCTTCTTTCCTCCCCACGTATTTTTATATATAGCGCTGTGGCTAAGATTAAGATGACAATTTTGTTATCCGGGAACCCTTTATTTTCGATTTTATATTAACATCATTGGATTATTGAGATGGGTGAAGCCGCCAAATCTAGAC